>NC_057814.1:170812453-171112453 GCF_018294505.1 Triticum aestivum
GCAGCCCTACCCCTCTCCCTCCTCCTCCTCTCCCGCGGTGCTTGGCGAAGCCCTGCGGGATTGCCACGCTCCTCCATCACCACCACGCCGTCGTGTTGCTGCTGGATGGAGTCTTCCCCAACCTCTCCCTCTCTCCTTGCTGGATCAAGGCGTGGGAGACGTCACCGGGCTGCACGTGTGTTGAACGCGGAGGCGCCGTGGTTCGGCGCTTAGATCGGAATCAACCGCGATCTGAATCGCGACGAGTACGACTCCCTCATCCGTGTTCTTGCAACGCTTCCGCATCGCGATCTACAAGGGTATGCAGATGCACTCCCCTTCCCCTCGTTGCTAGATTGCTCCATAGATTGATCTTGGTGATGCGTAGAAAATTTTGAATTTCTGCTACGTTCCCCAACAGTGGCATCATGAGCTAGGTCTATGCGTAGTTTCTATGCACGAGTAGAACACAAAGTAGTTGTGGGCGTCGATGTTGTCAATTCTTCTTGCCGCTACGAGTCTTATCTTGTTTCGGCGGCATTGTGGGATGAAGCGGCCCGGACCGACCTTACACGTACGCTTACGTGAGACAGGTTCCACCGACTGACATGCACTAGATGCATAAGGTGGCTAGCGGGTGTCTGTCTCTCCCACTTTAGTCGGAACGGATTCGATGAAAAGGGTCCTTATGAAGGGTCAATAGAAATTGGCATATCACGTTGTGGTCTTACGTAGGTAAGAAACGTTCTTGCTAGAAACCTATACAAGCCACGTAAAAACTTGCAACAACAATTAGAGGACGTCTAACTTGTTTTTGCAGCATGTGGCTTGTGATGTGATATGGCCAGAAGATGTGATGAATGATATATGTGATGTATGAGATTGATCATATTCTTGTAATAGGAATCACGACTTGCATGTCGGTGAGTATGACAACCGGCAGGAGCCATAGGAGTTGTCTTTATTTTTTGTATGACCTGCGTGTCATTGAATAACGCCATGTAAATTACTTTACTTTATTGCTAAGCGCGTTAGCCATAGAAGTAGAAGTAATCGTTGGCGTGACAACTTCATGAAGACACAATGATGGAGATCATGATGATGGAGATCATGGTGTCATGCCGGTGACAAAGATGATCATGGTGCCCCGAAGATGGAGATCAAAGGAGCAAGATGATATTGGCCATATCATGTCACTATTTGATTGCATGTGATGTTTATCATGTTATGCATCTTATTTGCTTAGAACGACGGTAGCATAAATAAGATGATCCCTCACTAAAATTTCAAGAGACGTGTTCCCCCTAACTGTGCACCGTTGCGAAGGTTCGTTGTTTCGAAGCACCACGTGATGATCGGGTGTGATAGATTCTAACGTTCGAATACAGCGGGTGTTGACGAGCCTAGCATGTACATACATGGCCTCGGAACACATGCGAAACACTTAGGTTGACTTGACGAGCCTAGCATGTACAGACATGGCCTCGGAACACAAGAGACCGAAAGGTCGAGCATGAGTCGTATAGAAGATACGATCAACATGGAGATGTTCACCGATGATGACTAGTCCGTCTCACGTGATGATCGGACACGGCCTAGTTTGACTCAGATCATGTATCACTTAGATGACTAGAGGGATGTCTATCTGAGTGGGAGTTCATTCAATAATCAGATGAACTTCATTATCATGAACATAGTCAAAAGGTCTTTACAAATTATATCATACGCTTTAGTTCTACTGTTTAAGATATGTTCCTAGAGAAAATTTAGTTGAAAGTTGGTAGTAGCAATTATGCGGACTGGGTCTGTAAACTGAGGATTGTCCTCATTGCTGCACAGAAGGCTTATGTCCTTAATGCACCGCTCGGTGTGCTGAACCTCAGCGTTGTCTGTAGATGTTGCGAAACATCTGACATACACGTTTTGATGACTACGTGATAGTTCAGTGCGTAATGCTAACGGTTTAGAATTGTGGCACCAAAGACGTTTTTTGAAACGTCGCAGAACATATGAGATGTTCCGAAAACTGAAATTGGGATTTCAGACTAGTGCCCATGTCAAGAGGTATGAGACCTCTGACAAGTTTCTTAAGCCTGCAAACTAAGGGAGAAAAGTTCAATCGTTGAGCATGTGCTCAGATTGTCTGAATACTACAATCGCTTGAATCGAGTGGGAGTTAATCTCCCAGATGAGATAGTGATAGTTCTCCATAGTCACTGCCACCAAGCTAGTAGAGCTTCGTGATGAACTATAACATATCAGGGATAGTTATGATGATCCTTGAGCTATTCGCGATGTTTGACACCGCGAGAGTAGAAATCAAGAAGGAGCATCAATTGTTGATGGTTAGTAAAACCACTAGTCTAGAAGGGCAAGGGCAAAAGGGATACTTCATGGAACAGCAAGTCATTTGCTGCTCTAGTGAAGAATCCCAAGGTTGAACCCAAACCCGAGACTAAGTGCTTCTGTAATGAGGGGAACGGTCACTGAAGCGGAACTACCCTAGATACTTGGTAGATGAGAAGGCAGGCAAGGTCGACAGAAGTATATTGGATATACGTTATATGAATGTGTACTTCACTAGTACTCCTAGCAGCACCAGGGTATTAGATACCGGTTCGGTTGCTAAGTGTTAGTAACTCGAAATAAAAGCTGCGGAATAAACGGAGACTAGCTAAAGGTGAGATGACGATATGTGTTGGAAGTGTTTCCAAGGTTGATGTGATCAAGCATCGCATGCTCCCTCTACCATCGAGATTTGGTGTTTGCGTTGAGCATGATTGGATTATGTTTATCGCAATACGGTTATTCATTTAAGGAGAATAATGGTTACTCTCTTTATTTGAATAATACCTTCAATGGTCTTGCACCTAAAATGAATCTCGATCGTAGTGATACACATGTTCATGCCAAAAGATATAAGATAGTAATGATAGTACCACATACTTGTGGCACTGCCACTTGAGTCATATTGGTATAGAACGCATGAAGAAGCTCCATGTAGATGGATCTTTGGACTCACTCGTTTTTGAAAAGAATGAGACATGCGAACCATGTCTATTGGTATATATGCATGAAGAAACTCCATGCAGATGAATCGTTTGGACTCACTTGATTTTGAATCACTTGAGACATGCAAATCATACCACATGGGCAAGATGACTGAAAGGCCTCGTTTTCAGTAAGATGGAACAAGAGAGCAACTTATTGGAAGTAATACATTTTGATGTATGCAGTCCAATGAGTGCTGAGGCATGCAGTGGATATCGTTATGTTCTTACTTCACAGATGATTTGAGTAGATGCTGAGTGTATTTACTTGATGAAACACAAGTCTGAATTATTGAAAGGTTCAAGTAATTTCAGAGTGAAGTTGAAGATCGTCATGATAAGAGGATAAAATGTCTATGATATGATCATAGAGATATCTGAGTTACGAGTTTGGCACATAATTAAGACATTGTGGAAAGTGTTTCACAATTAATACCGCCTGGAACACCACAGTGTGATGGTGTGTCCGAACATCATAACTGCACCCTAAAGGATATGGTGCATACCATGATGTCTCTTATCGAATTACCACTATCGTTTATGGGTTAGGCATTAGAGACAACCGCATTCACTTTAAATAGGGCACCACGCAATTCCGTTGAGACGACACCGTATGAACTTTGGTTTAGAGAAACCTAAGCTGTCATTTCTTAAAAGTTTGGAGCTGCGACGCTTATGTGAAAAAGTTTCAGGCTGATAAGCTCGAACCCAAAGCGGATAAATGCATCTTCATAGAATACCCAAAACAGTTGAGTATACCCCCTATTTCAGATCTGGAAGCAAAAGTAATTGCTTCTAGAAACGAGTCCTTTCTCGAGGAAAAGTTTCTCTCGAAAGAATTGAGTGGGAGGATGGTGGAGACTTGATAAGGTTATTGAACCGTCACTTCAACTAGTGTGTAGCAGGGCACGGGAAGTTGTTCCTGTGGCACCTACACCAATTGAAGTAGAAGCTTATGATAGTGATCATGAAACTTCGGATCAAGTCACTACCAAACCTCGTAGGACGACGAGGATGCATGCTACTTCAGAGTGGCACGTGATCCTGTCTGAGATATCATGTTGTTGGACAACAATGAACCTACGAGCTATGGAGAAGCGATGGTGGGCCCATATTCCGACAAATGGTTAGAAGCCATGAAATCCGAGATAAATGGATTTTTAAGAAGAAGACGGAGATGGACGGTAATGTTACCGTCTATGAAGCTCAAATTGTGGAAAAGAGTATTTTCACAAGTTCAAGGAGTTGACTATGATGAGATTTTCTCATCCGTAGCGATGCTTAATTCCGTCGGAATCATGTTAGCATTAGCTGCATTTATGAAATCTGGCAGATGGATGTCAAAACAAGTTTCCTTACCAGTTTTCGTAAGGAAAGGTTGTATGTGATACAATCAGAAAGGTTTTGTCAATCCTAAGGATGCTAAAAGGTATGCTAGCTGCAGCGATCCTTCTAAGGACTGGAGTAAGCATCTCGGAGTTGGAATGTACGCTTTGATGAGATGATCAAAGATTTTGGGTTTATACAAAGTTTATGAGAAACTTGTATTTCCAATAAAGTGAGTGGGAGTGCTACAACATTTCTGATAAGTATATGTGAATGACATATTGTTGATCCGAAATGATGTAAAATTTCTGGAAAGCATAAAGGGTTGTTTGAAAGGAGTTTTTCAAAGGAAGACCTGGATAAAGCTGCTTACATATTGGGCATCAAGATCTATAGAGATAGATCAAGACGCCTGATGATACTTTCAAAGAACGCACACCTTGACATGATTTTGAAAGAGTTCAAAATAGATCAGCAAAGAAGGAGTTCTTGGCTGTGTTACAAGGTGTGAGTATTGAGTAAGACTCAAGACCTGACCACAGCAGAAGAGAGAGAAAGGACGAAGGTCGTCCCCTATGCTTTAGACATAGGCTCTACAGTATGCTATGCTGTGAAGTGTGCCTTGCCATGAGTTGGTCAAGGGGTACAATAGTGATCCGGGAATGGATCACATGACAGCGGTCGAACTTATCCTTAGTATCTAGTGGACTAAGGAGTTTTCTCGATTATGGAGGTGAAAAGGAGTTCGTTGTAAAGGGTTACGTTGATGCGAACTTTGACACTAATCCGGATGACTCTGAGTAGTAAACCGGATTCGTATAGTAGAACAGTTATTTGAAATGGCTCCAAATAGCGTGTGGTAGCATCCACAAGATGACATAGACATTCGTAAAGCACACACAGATCTGAAAGGTTCAGACCCGTTGACTAATAACCTCTCTCACAAGCATAACATGATCAAACCAGAACTCATTGAGTGTTAATCACATAGTGATGTGAACTAGATTGTTGACTCTAGTAAACTCTTTGGATGTTGGTCACATGGTGATGTGACCTATGAGTGTTAATCACATGATGATGTGGACTAGATTATTGACTCTAGTGCAAGTGGGATACTGTTGGAAATATGCCCTAGAAGCAATAATAAATAGGTTATTATTATATTTCCTTGTTCATGATAATCGTTTATTATCCATGCTAGAATTGTATTGATAGGAAACTCAGATACATGTGTGGATACATAGACAACACCATGTCCCTAGTAAGCCTCTAGTTGACTAGCTCGTTGATCAATAGATGGTTACGGTTTCCTGACCATGGACATTGGATGTCTTTGATAACGGGATCACATCATTAGGAGAATGATGTGATGGACGAGACCCAATCCTAAGCCTAGCACAAGATCGTGTAGTTCGTTTGCTAAGAGCTTTTCTAATATCAAGTATCATTTCCTTAGACCATGAGATTGTGCAACTCCCGGATACCGTAGGAATGCTTTGGGTGTACCAAACGTCACAACGTAACTGGGTGGCTATAAAGGTGCACTACAGGTATCTCCGAAAGTGTCTGTTGGGTTGGCACGAATCGAGACTGGGATTTGTCACTCCGTGTAAACGGAGAGGTATCTCTGGGCCCACTCGGTAGGACATCATCATAGTGTGCACAAAGTGACCAAGGAGTTGATCACGGGATGATGTGAGTTACGGAACGAGTAAAGAGACTTGCCGGTAACGAGATTGAACAAGGTATCGGGATACCGACGATCGAATCTCGGGCAAGTAACATACCGATAGACAAAGGGAATTGCATACGGGATTGATTGAATCCCCGACATCGTGGTTCATCCGATGAGATCATCATGGAACATGTGGGAGCCAACATGGGTATCCAGATCCCGCTGTTGGTTATTGGCCGGAGAACGTCTCGGTCATGTCTGCATGGTTCCCGAACCCGTAGGGTCTACACACTTAAGGTTCGATGACGCTAGGGTTATAGGGAATAGATATACGTGGTTACCGAATGTTGTTCGGAGTCCCGGATGAGATCCCGGACGTCATGAGGAGTTCCGTAATGGTCCGGAGGTAAAGATTTATATATGGGAAGTCCTGTTTTGGTCACCGGAAAAGTTTCGGGTGACATCGGTAATGTACCGGGACCACCGGGAGGGTCCCGGGGGTCCACCAAGTGGGGCCACCAGCCCCAGAGGGCTGCATGGGCCAACTGTGGGAGGGAACCAGCCCCAGGTGGGCTGGTGCGCCCCCCCACAAGAGGCCCAGGGCGCAAGAAAAGGGGGAAGGGGGAAACCCTAGGCTCAGATGGGCCTAAGGCCCATCTAGTGGGGCGCCCCCTCTCTCCCCCCTCTTGGCCGCCCCCCAAGTGTTGGGATTCGTAGCATAATTTTAAAATTTTCCTACGTTCACCAAGATGCATCTATGGAGTATACTAGCAACGAGGGGAAGGGAGTGCATCTACATACCCTTGTAGATCGCGAGCGGAAGCGTTCCAATGAACGTGGATGACGGAGTCGTACTCGCCGTGATCCAAATCACCGATGACCGAGTGCCGAACGGACGGCACCTCCGCGTTCAACACACATACGGTGCAGCGACGTCTCCTCCTTCTTGATCCAGCAAGGGGGAAGGAGAGGTTGATGGAGATCCAACAGCACGACGGCGTGGTGGTGGATGTAGCGGGTCTCGGCAGGGCTTTGCTAAGCTTCTGCGAGAGAGAGAGAGAGAGGTGTTGCAGGGGAGGAGGTAGGCGCCCAAGGCTGTTGTGTGCTGCCCTCCCTCCCCCCTTTATATAGGCCCCCTGGGGGGGGGGCGCCGTCCCCAAGAGATGGGATCTCAAGGGGGGGGGCACAAGGGGGGAAGGGGTTGCCTTGCCCCCCAAGGCAAGGGGGAACTCCCCCTAGGGTTCCCAACCCTAGGCGCATGGGGGGAGGCCCAAGAGGGGCGCCCCAGCCCACTAAGGGCTGGTTCCCTTCCACTTTCAGCCCACGGGGCCCTCCGGGATAGGTGGCCCCACCCGGTGGACCCCCGGGACCCTTCTGGTGGTCCCGGTACAATACCGGTAACCCCCGAAACTTTCCCGGTGGCCGAAACTGGACTTCCTTTATATAATTCTTCACCTCCGGACCATTCCGTAACCTCTTGTGACGTCCGGGATCTCATCCGGGACTCCGAACAACTTTCGGGTTTCCGCATACATATATCTCTACAACCCTAGCGTCACCGGACCTTACGTGTGTAGACCCTACGGGTTCGGGAGACATGCAGACATGACCGAGACGCCTCTCCGGTCAATAACCAACAGCGGGATCTGGATACTCAGGTTGGCTCCCACATGTTCCACGATGATCTCATCGGATGAACCACGGTGTCGAGGATTCAATCAATCCCGTATGCAATTCCCTTTGTCAATCGGTATGTTACTTGCCCGAGATTCGATCGTCGGTATCCCAATACCTTGTTCAATCTTGTTACCGGCAAGTCTCTTTACTCGTACCGCAATGCATGATCCCGTGACTAACGCCTTAGTCACATAGAGCTCATTATGATGATGCATTACCGAGTGGGCCCAGAGATACCTCTCCGTCACACGGAGTGACAAATCCCAGTCTCGATCCGTGCCAACCCAACAGACACTGTCGGAGATACCCGTAGTACACCTTTATAGTCACCCAGTTACGTTGTGACGTTTGGCACACCCAAAGCACTCCTACAGTATCCGGGAGTTGCACGATCTCATGGTCTAAGGAAAAGATACTTGACATTGGAAAAGCTCTAGCAAACGAAACTACACGATCTTTTATGCTATGCTTAGGATTGGGTCTTGTCCATCACATCATTCTCCTAATGATGTGATCCCGTTATCAATGACATCCAATGTCCATAGCCAGGAAACCATGACTATCTGTTTATCAATGAGCTAGTCAACTAGAGGCTTACTAGGGACACTTTGTGGTCTATGTATTCACACATGTATTACGATTTCCGGACAATACAATTATAGCATGAATAATAGACAATTACCATGAACAAAGAAATATAATAATAACCATTTATTATTGCCTCTAGGGCATATTTCCAACAGTCTCCCACTTGCACTAGAGTCAATAATCTAGTTACATTGTGATGAATCGAACACCCATTGCGTCCTGGTGTTGATCATGTTTTGCCCTAGGGAGAGGTTTAGTCAACGGATCTGCTACATTCAGGTCCGTATGTACTTTACAAATATCTATGTCTCCATTTTGAACACTTTCACGAATGGAGTTGAAGCGACGCTTGATATGCCTGGTCTTCCTGTGAAACCTGGGCTCCTTTGCAAGGGCAATAGCTCCAGTGTTGTCACAGAAGAGAGCCATCGGGCCCGACGCATTGGGAATCACCCCTAGGTCGGTAATGAACTCCTTCATCCAGACTGCTTCCTGTGCTGCCTCCGAGGCTGCCATGTACTCCGCTTCATATGTAGATCCCGCCACGACGCTTTGCTTGCAACTGCACTAGCTTACTGCTCCTCCATTCAAAATATACACGTATCCGGTCTGTGACTTCGAGTCATCCAGATCTGTGTCGAAGCTAGCGTCGACGTAACCCTTTACGACGAGCTCTTCGTCACCTCCATAAACGAGAAACATATCCTTAGTCCTCTTCAGGTACTTCAGGATATTCTCGACCGCTGTCCAGTGTTCCTTGCCGGGATTACTTTGGTACCTTCCTACCAAACTTACGGCAAGGTTTACATCAGGTCTGGTACACAACATGGCATACATAATAGACCCTATGGCCGAGGCATAGGGGATGACACTCATCTCTTTTATATCTTCTGCCGTGGTCGGGCATTGAGCCGTGCTCAATTGCACACCTTGCAATACAGGCAAGAACCCCTTCTTGGACTGATCCATATTGAACTTCTTCAATATCTTGTCAAGGTATGTACTCTGTGAAAGACCAATGAGGCGTCTTGATCTATCTCTATAGATGTTGATGCCTAATATATAAGCAGCTTCTCCAAGGTCCTTCATTGAAAAACACTTATTCAAATAGGCCTTTATACTTTCCAAGAATTCTATATCATTTCCCATCAACAGTATGTCATCCACATATAATATGAGAAATGCTACAGAGCTCCCACTCACTTTCTTGTAAACACAGGCTTCTCCATAAGTCTGTGTGAACCCAAACGCTTTGATCATCTCATCAAAGCGAATGTTCCAACTCCGAGATGCTTGCACCAGCCCATAGATTGAGCGTTGGAGCTTGCATACTTTGTTAGCATTCTTAGGATCGACAAAACCTTCCGGCTACATCATATACAACTCTTCCTTAAGGAAGCCGTTAAGGAATGCCGTTTTGACGTCCATCTGCCATATCTCATAATCATAGTATGCGGCAATTGCTAACATGATTCGGACGGACTTCAGCTTCGCTACGAGTGAGAAAGTCTCATCGTAGTCAACCCCTTGAACTTGTCGATAACCCTTAGCGACAAGTCGAGCTTTGTAGATGGCCACATTACCATCTGCGTCCGTCTTCTTCTTAAAGATCCATTTGTTTTCTATGGCTCGCCGCTCAACGGGCAAGTCAGTCAAAGTCCATACTTTGTTTTCATACATGGATTCTATCTCGGATTTCATGGCTTCTAGCCATTTGTCGGAATCCGGGCCCGCCATCGCTTCTTCATAGTTCGAAGGTTCACCGTTGTCTAACAACATGATTTCCAGGACAGGGTTGCCGTACCACTCTGGTGCGGAACGTGTCCTTGTGGACCTACGAAGTTCAGTAACTTGATCTGAAGTTTCATGATCATCATCATTAACTTCCTCCCCAGTCGGTGTAGGCACCACAGGAACATTTTCCCGCGCTGCGCTACTTTCCGGTTCGGAAGGGGTGACTATCACCTCATCAAGTTCCACTTTCCTCCCACTCAATTCTTTCGAGAGAAACTCCTTCTCTAGAAAGGACCCGTTCTTGGCAACGAAGATCTTGCCTTCGGATCTGAGGTAGAAGGTATACCCAATAGTTTCCTTAGGGTATCCTATGAAGACACATTTTTCCGATTTGGGTTCGAGCTTTTCAGGTTGAAGTTTCTTGACATAAGCATCGCATCCCCAAACTTTTAGAAACGACAGATTAGGTTTCTTCTCAAACCATAATTCATACGGTGTCGTCTCAACGGATTTAGACGGTGCCCTATTTAAAGTGAATGCGGCAGTCTCTAAAGCATAACCCCAAAATGAGAGCGGTAAATCGGTAAGAGACATCATAGATCGCACCATATCCAATAGAGTGCGATTACGACGTTCGGACACACCATTTCTCTGAGGTGTTCCAGGCGGCGTGAGTTGTGAAACTATTCCACATTTCCTTAAGTGTGTACCAAATTCGTGACTTAAATATTCTCGACCACGATCTGATCGTAAGAATTTTATTTTCCTGTCACGTTGATTCTCGACTTCACTCTGAAATTCCTTGAACTTTTCAAAGGTTTCAGACTTGTGTTTCATTAGATAGACATACGCATATCTACTTAAATCATCAGTGAGAATGAGAACATAACGATATCCTCCGCGAGCCTCAACACTCATTGGACCGCACACATCGGTATGTATGATTTCCAATAAGTTGGTTGCTCGCTCCATTGTTCCGGAGAACGGAGTCTTGGTCATCTTACCCATGAGGCATGGTTCGCACGTGTCAAATGATTCGTAATCAAGAGACTCCAAAAGTCCATATGCATGGAGCTTCTTCATGCGCTTGACACCAATGTGACCAAGGCGGCAGTGCCACAAGTATGTGGGACTATCGTTATCAACTTTACATCTTTTGGTATTCACACTATGAACATGTGTAACATCACATTCGAGATTCATCAAAAATAAACCATTGACCAGCGGGGCATGACCATAAAACATATCTCTCAAATAAATAGAACAACCATTATTCTCGGATTTAAATGAGTAGCCATCTCGAATTAAACGAGATCCAGATACAATGTTCGTGCTCAAAGCTGGCACTAAATAACAATTATTGAGGTTTAAAACTAATCCCGTGGGTAGATGCAGAGGTAGCATGCCGACGGCGATCACATCGACCTTGGAACCATTCCCGACGCGCATCGTCACCTCGTCCTTCGCCAGTCTCCGTTTATTCCGTAGTTCCTGTTTTGAGTTACAAATATGAGCAACCGCACCGGTATCAAATACCTAGGATCTACTACGAGTACTGGTAAGGTACACATCAATTACTTGTATATCACATATACCTTGGGTGTTGCCGGCCTTCTTCTTGTCCGCTAAGTATTTGGGGCAGTTCCGCTTCCAGTGACCACTTCCCTTGCAATAAAAGCACTCAGTCTCGGGCTTGGGTCCATTCTTTGACTTCTTCCCAGCAACTGGTTTACCGAGCGCGGCAACTCCCTTGCCGTCCTTCTTGAAGTTCTTCTTACCCTTGCCCTTCTTGAACTTAGTGGTTTTATTCATCATCAACACTTGATGTTCTTTTCTGATCTCCCCTTTCGCTGATTTCAGCATTGAATATACCTCGGGAATGGTCTTTTCCATCCCCTGCATATTGTAGTTCATCACAAAGCTCTTGTAGCTTGGTGGAAGCGACTGGAGGATTCTGTCAATGACCGCGTCATCCGGGAGATTAACTCCCAGCTGAGACAAACGGTTGTGCAACCCAGACATTCTGAGTATGTGCTCACTAACAGAACTGTTCTCCTCCATTTTACAGCTGAAGAACTTGTCGGAGACTTCATATCTCTCGACCCGGGCATGAGCTTGAAAAACCAGTTTCAGCTCCTCGAACATCTCATATGCTCCATGTTTCTCAAAACGCTTTTGGAGACCCGGTTCTAAGCTGTAAAGCATGCCGCACTGAACGAGGGAGTAATCATCAGCACGCTGCTGCCAAGCGTTCATAACGTCTTGGTTCTCTGGGATTGGTGCTTCACCTAGCGGTGCTTCTAAGACATAATCTTTCTTGGCTACTATGAGGATGAGCCTCAGGTTCCGGACCCAGTCCGTATAGTTGCTGCCATCATCTTTCAGCTTGGTTTTCTCTAGGAACGCGTTGAAATTGAGGACAACGTTGGCCATTTGATCTACAATACATAGTGTAAAGATTTTAGACTAAGTTCATGATAATTGAGTTCATCTAATCAAATTATTTAATGAACTCCCACTCAGATAGACATCCCTCTTGTCATCTAAGTGAAACATGATCCGAGTTTAACTAGGCCGTGTCCGATCATCACGTGAGACGGACTAGTCAAGATCGGTGAACATCTCCATGTTGATCGTATCTTCTATACGACTCATGCTCGACCTTTCGGTCCTCCGTGTTCCGAGGCCATGTCTGTACATGCTAGGCTCGTCAAGTCAACCTAAGTGTATTGCGTGTGTTCCGAGGCCATGTCTATACATGCTAGGCTTGTCAACACCCGTTGTATTCGAACGTTAGAATCTATCACACCCGATCATCACGTGGTGCTTCGAAACAACGAACCTTCGCAACGGTGCACAGTTAGGGTGAACACTTTCTTGAAATTATTATAAGGGATTATCCTACTTGCTACCGTCGTTCTAAGCAAATAAGATGCAAAAACATGATAAACATCACATGCAATCAAATAGTGACATGATATGGCCAATATCATCATGCTCCTTTGATCTCCATTTTCGGGGCACCATGATCATCTCTGTCACCGGCATGACACCATGATCTCCATCATTGTGTCTTCATGAAGTCGTCACGCCAACGATTACTTCTACTTCTATGGCTAACCCGTTTAGGAACAAAGTAAAGTAATTTACATGGCGTTATTCAATGACACGCAGGTCATGCAAAATAATAAAGACAACTCCTATGGCTCCTGCCGGTTGTCATACTCATCGACATGCAAGTCGTGATTCCTATTACAAGAATATGATCAATCTCATACATCACATATATCATTCATCACATCTTCTGGCCATATCACATCACATAGCACTTGCTGCAAAAACAAGTTAGACGTCCTCTAATTGTTGTTGCAAGTTTTTACGTGGTTTGTAGGTTTCTAGCAAGAACGATTTCTTACCTACGTATGACCACAACGTGATTTGCCAATTTCTATTTACCCTTCATAAGGACCCTTTTCATCGAATCCGTTCCGACTAAATTAGGAGAGACAGACACCCGCTAGCCACCTTATGCAACTAGTGCATGTCAGTCGGTGGAACCTGTCTCACGTAAGCGTACGTGTAAGGTCGGTCCGGGCCGCTTCATCCTACAATGCCGCCGAAACAAGAAACGACTAGTAGCGGCAAGAAGAATTGGCAAACTCAACGCCCACAACTGCTTTGTGTTCTACTCGTGCATAGTAACTACGCATAGGCCTGGCTCATGATGCCACTGTTGGGATTCGTAGCATAATTTTAAAATTTTCCTACGTTCACCAAGATGCATCTATGGAGTATACTAGCAACGAGGGGAAGGGAGTGCATCTACATACCCTTGTAGATCGCGAGCGGAAGCGTTCCAATGAACGTGGATGACGGAGTCGTACTCGCCGTGATCCAAATCACCGATGACCGAGTGCCGAACGGACGGCACCTCCGCGTTCAACACACGTACGGTGCAGCGACGTCTCCTCCTTCTTGATCCAGCAAGGGGGAAGGAGAGGTTGATGGAGATCCAATAGCACGACGGCGTGGTGGTGGATGTAGCGGGTCTCGGCAGGGCTTTGCTAAGCTTCTGCGAGAGAGAGAGAGAGGTGTTGCAGGGGAGGAGGGAGGCGCCCAAGGCTGTTGTGTGCTGCCCTCCCCCCTTTATATAGGCCCCCTGGGGGGGCGCCGGCCCCAAGAGATGGGATCTCAAGGGGGGGGGGGGGCGGCCACAAGGGGGGAAGGGGTTGCCTTGCCCCCCAAGGCAAGGGGGAACCCCCCTAGGGTTCCCAACCCTAGGCGCATGGGGGAAGGCCCAAGGGGGGCGCCCCAGCCTACTAAGGGCTGGTTCCCTTCCACTTTCAGCCCACGGGGCCCTCCGGGATAGGTGGCCCCACCCGGTGGACCCCCGGGACCCTTCCGGTGGTCCCGGTACAATACCGCTAACCCCCGAAACTTTCCCGGTGGCCGAAATTGGACATCCTATATATAATTCTTCACCTCCGGACCATTCCGGAACCTCTCGTGGCGCCCGGGATCTGATCCGGGACTCCGAACAACTTTCGGGTTTCCGCATACATATATCTCTACAACGCTAGCGTCACCGGACCTTAAGTGTGTAGACCCTACGGGTTCGGGAGACATGTAGACATGACCGAGACGCCTCTCCGGTCAATAACCAACAGCGGGATCTGGATACCCATGTTGGCTCCCACATGTTCACGATGATCTCATCGGATGAACCACGGTGTCGAGGATTCAATCAATCCCGTATGCAATTCCCTTTGTCAATCGGTATGTTACTTGCCCGAGATTCGATCGTCGGTATCCCAATACCTTGTTCAATCTCGTTACCGGCAAGTCTCTTTACTCGTACCGCAATGCATGATCCCGTGACTAACGCCTTAGTCACATTGAGCTCATTATGATGATGCATTACCGAGTGGGCCCAGAGATACCTCTCCGTCACACGGAGTGACAAATCCCAGTCTCGATCCATGCCAACCCAACAGACACTTTCGGAGATACCCGTAGTACACCTTTATAGTCACCCAGTTACGTTGTGACGTTTGGCACACCCAAAGCACTCGTACGGTATCCGGGAGTTGCACGATCTCATGGTCTAAGGAAAAGATACTTGACATTGGAAAAGCTCTAGCAAACGAAACTACACGATCTTTTATGCTATGCTTAGGATTGGGTCTTGTCCATCACATCATTCTCCTAATGATGTGATCCCGTTATCAATGACATCCAATGTCCATAGCCAGGAAACCATGACTATCTGTTGATCAACGAGCTAGTCAACTAGAGGCTTACTAGGGACACTTTGTGGTCTATGTATTCACACATGTATTAAGATTTCCGGACAATACAATTATAGCATGAATAATAGACAATTACCATGAACAAAGAAATATAATAATAACCATTTATTATTGCCTCTAGGGCATATTTGCAACACCAAGACCCATCTAGGGCTGGCCGCACCCCTTGGGGGGGGGGAACCCTAGATGGGGGCGCAGCCCTCCCCCTCCCCTATATATACTTGAGGTTTGGGGCTGCCATAGACACGAGAATGTCTCTCTTTCGGCGCAGCCCTACCCCTCTCCCTCCTCCTCCTCTCCCGCGGTGCTTGGCGAAGCCCTGCGGGATTGCAACGCTCCTCCATCACCACCATGCCGTCGTGTTGCTGCTGGATGGAGTCTTCCCCAACCTCTCCCTCTCTCCTTGCTGGATCAAGGCGTGGGAGACGCCACCGGGCTGCACGTGTGTTGAACGCGGAGGCGCCGTGGTTCGGCGCTTAGATCGGAATCAACCGCGATCTGAATTGCTACGAGTACGACTCCCTCATCCGCGTTCTTGCAACGCTTCCGCATCGCGATCTACAAGGGTATGTAGATGCACTCCCCTTCCCCTCGTTGCTAGATTGCTCCATAGATTGATCTTGGTGATGCGTAGAAAATTTTGAATTTCTGCTACGTTCCCCAACAGGCCGGTGACCGGAGTAAAGGCGGCCTCAGGAGACAGCGAGACCCGGCATCAATGATGGCCTCGGGAACCGGCGAGACGTCTCGCAACGCCCAAACCTCCGTCCACACGGCACGTCACGGATGACGTGACGGGTTAAACTCACTGCCCATCGCCCGTCGGCCACGCGACATGACACACGTCCGGTTCGACCACGTGCCACAACGTAACCCACACATATGCAGCGTTCCCGACGCGCACACGACTGGTTGGGTGTGTGTATTCGTACATACATGGCGGGCGTTATCGCGCGACATATTTTATAAATAAGACCATCATATCATTTCTTATGAAGGGATAAGGAGTAATTTCAGCAGTTTATGTGTTTAGGAGGGTTTACCGAAGCAGAAGGGTAGTAGTCTCATGTCTTACTTAGATTGTGCAATGAGAATTTTGGGGTTCTGGTAGTGTACTCTGATGAATGATGATGAAAGAACTGTTGGAAATATGCCCTAGAGGCAATAATAAATGGTTATTATTGTATTTCTTTATTCATGGTGATTGTCTATTGTTCATGCTATAATTGTATTGTCCGGAAATCATAATACATGTGTGAATACATAGACTACAATGTGTCCATAGTAAGCCTCTATTTGACTAGCTCGTTGATCAACAGATAGTCATGGTTTCCTGGCTATGGACATTGGATGTCATTGATAACGGGATCACATCATTAGGAGAATGATGTGATGGACAAGACCCAATCCTAAGCATAGCATAAAAGATCGTGTAGTTTCGTTTGCTAGAGCTTTTCCAATGTCAAGTATCTTTTCCTTAGACCATGAGATCGTGCAACTCCCGGATACCGTAGGAGTGCTTTGGGTGTGCCAAACGTCACAACGTAACTGGGTGACTATAAAGGTGCACTACGGGTATCTCCGAAAGTGTCTGTTGGGTTGGCACGGATCGAGACTGGGATTTGTCACTCCGTGTGACGGAGAGGTATCTCTGGGCCCACTCGGTAATGCATCATCATAATGAGCTCTATGTGACTAAGGCGTTAGTCACGGGATCATGCATTGCGGTACGAGTAAAGAGACTTGCCGGGAACGAGATTGAACAAGGTATTGGGATACCGACGATCGAATCTCGGGCAAGTAACATACCGATTGACAAAGGGAATTGCATACGGGATTGATTGAATCCTCGACATCGTGGTTCATCCGATGAGATCATCGTGGAACATGTAGGAGCCAACATGGGGATCCAGATCCCGCTGTTGGTTATTGACCAGAGAGGCGTCTCGGTCATGTCTGCATGTCTCCCGAACCCGTAGGGTCTACACACTTAAGGTTCGGTGACGCTAGGGTTGTAGAGATATGTGTATGCGGAAACCCGAAAGTTGTTCGGAGTCCCGGATGAGATCCCGGATGTCACGAGGAGTTCCGGAATGGTCCGGAGGTGAAGAATTATATATAGGAAGTCAAGTTTCGGCCACCGGGAAAGTTTCGGGGGTTATCGGTATTGTACCGGGACCACCGGAAGGGTCCCGGGGGTCCACCGGGTGGGGCCACTTATCCTGGAGGGCCCCGTGGGCTGAAGTGGGAAGGGAACCAGCCCCTAGTGGGCTGGGCGCCCCCCTCATGGGCCTCCCCCCTGCGCCTAGGGTTGGAAACCCTAGGGTGGGGGGCGCCCCACTTGCCTTGGGGGTAAGGCACCCCCCTTGGCCGCCGCCCCCCTCTAGATGGGTTGTGGCCGGCGCCCCCCCTCCGAGGGGGCCTATATAAAAGGGGGGGGGAGGGAGGGCAACAAGATCTCAGCCTTGGGCGCCTCCCTCCTCCCCTGCTACACCTCTCTCTCTCGCAGACGCTTGGCGAAGCCCTGCCGAGATCCCGCTACATCCACCACCACGCCGTCGTGCTGCTGGATCTCCATCAACCTCTCCTTCCCCCTTGCTGGATCAAGAAGGAGGAGACGTCGCTGCACCGTACGTGTGTTGAACGCGGAGGTGCCGTTCGTTCGGCACTCGGTCATCGGTGATTTGAATCACGGAGAGTACGACTGCGTCATCCACGTTCATTGGAACGCTTCCGCTCGCGATCTACAAGGGTATGTAGATGCACTCCTTTCCCCTCGTTGCTAGTATACTCCATAGATGCATCTTGGTGAGCATAGGAAAATTTTAAAATTATGCTACGATTCCCAACAGTGGCGTCATGAGCCAGGCCTATGCGTAGTTACTATGCACGAGTAGAACACAAAGAAGTTGTGGGCGTTGATGTTGCCAATTCTTCTTGCCGCTACTAGTCGTTTCTTGTTTCGGCGGCATTGTAGGATGAAGCGGCCCGGACCGACCTTACACGTACGCTTACGTGAGACAGGTTCCACCGACTGACATGCACTAGTTGCATAAGGTGGCTAGCGGGTGTCTGTCTCTCCTACTTTAGTCGGAACAGATTCGATGAAAAGGGTCCTTATGAAGGGTAAATAGAAATTGGCAAATCACGTTGTGGTCATACGTAGGTAAGAAACGTTCTTGCTAGAAACCTACAAACCACGTAAAAACTTGCAACAACAATTAGAGGACGTCTAACTTGTTTTTGCAGCATGTGTTATGTGATGTGATATGGCCAGAAGATGTGATGAATGATATATGTGATGTATGAGATTGATCATATTCTTGTAATAGGAATCACGACTTGCATGTCGATGAGTATGACAACCGGCAGGAGCCATAGGAGTTGTCTTTATTATTTTGCATGACCTGCGTGTCATTGAATAACGCCATGTAAATTACTTTACTTTGTTGCTAAACGCGTTAGCCATAGAAGTAGAAGTAATCATTGGCGTGACGACTTCATGAAGACATGATGATGGAGATCATGATGATGGAGATCATGGTGTCATGCCGGTGACGAAGATGATCATGGTGCCCCGAAGATGGAGATCAAAGGAGCATAATGATATTGGCCATATCATGTCACTATTTGATTGCATGTGATGTTTATCATGTTTTGCATCTTATTTGTTTAGAACGACGGTAGTAAATAAGATGATCCCTTATGATAATTTCAAGAAAGTGTTCACCTTAACTATGCACCGTTGCGAAGGTTCGTTGTTTCGAAGCACCACGTGATGATCGGGTGTGATAGATTCTAACGTTCGCATACAA
Organism: Triticum aestivum; assembly: GCF_018294505.1. Lineage (NCBI taxonomy): Eukaryota > Viridiplantae > Streptophyta > Magnoliopsida > Poales > Poaceae > Triticum > Triticum aestivum. Next base: position 170,831,607 of record NC_057814.1, read on the forward strand.
CGGGTGTTGACGAGCCTAGCATGTACAGACATGGCCTCGGAACACACGCAATACACTTAGGTTGACTTGACGAGCCTAGCATGTACAGACATGGCCTCGGAACACGGAGGACCGAAAGGTCGAGCATGAGTCGTATAGAAGATACGATCAACATGGAGATGTTCACCGATCTTGACTAGTCCGTCTCACGTGATGATCGAACATGGCCTAGTTAACTCGGATCATGTTTCACTTAGATGACTAGAGGGATGTCTATCTGAGTGGGAGTTCATTGTGTAATTTGATTAGATGAACTTAATTATCATGAACTTAGTCTAAAATCTTTACACTATGTCTTGTAGATCTAATGGCCAACGTTGTCCTCAATTTCAACGCGTTCCTAGAGAAAACCAAGCTGAAAGATGATGGCAGCAACTATACGGACTGGGTCCAGAACCTGAGGATCATCCTCATAGTAGCCAAGAAAGATTATGTCTTAGAAGCACCGCTAGGTGATGCACCAATCCCAGAGAACCAAGACGTTATGAATGCTTGGCAGCAGCGTGCTGATGATTACTCCCTCGTTCAGTGCAGCATGCTTTACAGCTTAGAACCGGGTCTCCAAAAGCGTTTTGAGAAACATGGAGCATATGAGATGTTCGAGGAGCTGAAATTAGTTTTCCAAGCTCATGCCCGGGTCGAGAGATATGAAGTCTCCGACAAGTTCTTCAGCTGTAAAATGGAGGAAAATAGTTCTGTAAGTGAGCACATACTCAGAATGTCTGGGTTGCACAACCGTTTGACTCAGCTAGGAGTTAATCTCCCGGATGACGCGGTCATTGACAGAATCCTCCAGTCGCTTCCACCAAGCTACAAGAGCTTTGTGATGAACTTCAATATGCAGGGGATGGAAAAGACCATTCTGAGATATATTAATTGCTGAAATCAACGGAGGTGGAGATCAGAAAAGAACATCAAGTGTTGATGGTGAATAAAACCACTAAGTGCAAGAAGGGCAAGGGTAAGAAGAACTTCAAGAAGGACGGCAAGGGAGTTGCCGCGCCCGGTAAGCCAGTTGCCGGGAAGAAGCCAAGGAATGGACCCAAGCCCGAGACTGAGTGCTTTTATTGCAAGGGAAGTGGTCACTGGAAGCGGAACTGCCCCAAATACTTAGCGGACAAGAAGGCTGGCAACACCAAAGGTATATGTGATATACATGTAATTGATGTGTACCTTACCAGTACTCATAGTAGCTCCTGGGTATTTGATACCGGTGCGGTTGCTCATATTTGTAACTCAAAACATGAACTACGGAATAATCGGAGACTGGCGAAGGACGAGGTGACGATGCGCGTTGGGAATGGTTCCAAGGTCGATGTGATCGCCGTCGGCACGCTACCTCTGCATCTACCTACGGGATTAGTTTTAAACCTCAATAATTGTTATTTAGTGCCAGCTTTGAGCATGAACTTTGTATTTGGATCTCGTTTAATTCGAGATGGCTACTCATTTAAATCCGAGAATAATGGTTGTTCTATTTATTTGAGAGATATGTTTTATGGTCATGCCCCGCTGGTCAATGGTTTATTCTTGATGAATCTCGAACGTGATGTTACACATATTCATGGTGTGAATACCAAAAGATGTAAAGTTGATAACGATAGTCCCACATACTTGTGGCACTGCCGCCTTTGTCACATTGGTGTCAAGCGCATGAAGAAGCTCCATGCAGATGGACTTTTGGAGTCTCTTGATTACGAATCATTTGACACGTGCGAACCATGCCTCATGGGTAAGATGACCAAGACTCCGTTCTCCGGAACAATGGAGTGAGCAACCAACTTATTGGAAATCATACATACTGATGTGTGCGGTCCAATGAGTGTTGAGGCTCGCGGAGGATATCGTTATGTTCTCACTCTCACTGATGATTTAAGTAGATATGGGTATGTCTACCTAATGAAACACAAGTCTGAAACCTTTGAAAAGTTCAAGGAATTTCAGAGTGAGGTTGAGAATCAACGTGACAGAAAGATAAAATTCTTACGATCAGATCGTGGTGGAGAATATTTAAGTCATGAGTTTGGTACACACTTAAGGAAATGTGGAATAGTTTCACAACTCACGCCGCCTGGAACACCTTAGAGAAACGGTGTGTCCGAACGTCGTAATCGCACTCTATTGGATATGGTGCGATCTATGATGTCTCTTACCGATTTACCGCTCTCATTTTGGGGCTATGCTTTAGAGACTGCCGCATTCACTTTAAATAGGGCTCCGTCGAAATCCATTGGGATGACACCGTATGAATTATGGTTTGGGAAGAAACCTAAGCTGTCGTTTCTAAAAGTTTGGGGATGCGATGCTTATGTCAAGAAACTTCAACCTGAAAAGCTCGAACCCAAGTCGGAAAAATGCGTCTTCATAGGATACCCTAAGGAAACTATTGGGTATACCTTCTACCTCAGATCCGAAGGCAAGATCTTCGTTGCCAAGAATGGGTCCTTTCTGGAGAAGGAGTTTCTCTCGAAAGAATTGAGTGGGAGGAAAGTGGAACTTGATGAGGTGATACCCTTCCGAACCGGAAAGGAGCGCAGCGCGGGAAGATGTTCCTGTGGTGCCTACACCGACTAGGGAGGAAGTTAATGATGATGATCATGAAGCTTCGGATCAAGTTACTACTGAACTTCGTAGGTCCACAAGGACACGTTCCGCACCAGAGTGGTACGGCAACCCTGTCCTGGAAATCATGTTGTTAGACAACGGTGAACCTTCGAACTATGAAGAAGCGATGGAGGGCCCGGATTCCGACAAATGGCTAGAAGCCATGAAATCCGAGATAGGATCCATGTATGAAAACGAAGTATGGACTTTGACTGACTTGCCCGATGATCGGCGAGCCATAGAAAACAAATGGATCTTTAAGAAGAAGACAGACGCGGATGGTAATGTGACCATCTACAAAGGTCGACTTGTCGCTAAGGGTTATCGACAAGTTAAAGGGGTTGACTACAATGAGACTTTCTCACCCGTAGCGAAGCTGAAGTCCGTTTGAATCATGTTAGCAATTGCCGCATACTATGATTATGAGATATGGCAGATGGACGTCAAAACGGCATTCCTTAACGGCTTCCTTAAGGAAGAGTTGTATATGATGCAGCTGGAAGGTTTTGTCGATCCTAAGAATGCTAACAAAGTATGCAAGCTCCAGCGCTCAATCTATGGGCTGGTGCAAGCATCTCGGACTTGGAACATTCGCTTTGATGAGATGATCAAAGCGTTTGGGTTTACACAGACTTATGGAGAAGCCTGTGTTTACAAGAAAGTGAGTGGGAGCTCTGTAGCATTTCTCATATTATATGTGGATGACATACTATTGATGGGAAATGATATAGAATTCTTGGAAAGTATAAAGGCCTATTTGAATAAGTGTTTTTCAATGAAGGACCTTGGAGAAGCTGCTTATATATTAGGCATCAAGATCTATAGAGATAGATCAAGACGCCTCATAGGTCTTTCACAGAGTACATACCTTGACAAGATATTAAAGCAGTTCAGTATGGATCAGTCCAAGAAGGGGTTCTTGCCTGTATTGCAAGGTGTGCAATTGAGCACGGCTCAATGCCCGACCATGGCAGAAGATAGAGAAAAGATGAGTGTCATCCCCTATGCCTCGGCCATAGGGTCTATTATGTATGCCATGCTGTGTACTAGACCTGATGTAAACCTTGCCGTAAGTTTGGTAGGAAGATACCAAAGTAATCCCGGCATGGAACACTGGACAGCGGTCAAGAATATCCTAAAGTACCTGAAAAGGACTAAGGATATGTTTCTCGTTTATGGAGGTGACGAAGAGCTCATCGTAAAGGGTTACGTCGACGCTAGCTTCGACACAGATCTGGATGACTCAAAGTCACAAACCGGATACGTGTATATTTTGAATGGAGGAGCAGTAAGCTGGTGCAGTTGCAAGCAAAGCATCGTGGCGGGATCTACCTGTGAAGCGGAGTACATGGCAGCCTCGGAGGCAGCACAGGAAGCAGTCTGGATGAAGGAGTTCATTACCGACCTAGGGGTGATTCCCAATGCGTCGGGCCCGATGACTCTCTTCTGTGACAACACTGGAGCTATTGCACTTGCGAAAGAGCCCAGGTTTCACAGGAAGACCAGGCATATCAAGCGTCGCTTCAACTCCATTCGTGAAAGTGTTCAAAATGGAGATATAGATATTTGTAAAGTACATACGGACCTGAATGTAGCAGATCCGTTGACTAAACCTCTCCCTAGAGCAAAACATGATCAACACCAGGACGCAATGGGTGTTCAATTCATCACAATGTAACTAGATTATTGACTCTAGTGCAAGTGGGAGACTGTTGGAAATATGCCCTAGAGGCAATAATAAATGGTTATTATTGTATTTCTTTATTCATGGTAATTGTCTATTGTTTATGCTATAATTGTATTGTCCGGAAGTCATAATACATGTGTGAATACATAGACTACAACGTGGCCCTAGTAAGCCTCTATTTGACTAGCTCGTTGATCAACAGATAGTCATGGTTTCCTGACTATGGACATTGCATGTCATTGATAATGGGATCACATCATTAGGAGAATGATGTGATGGACAAGACCCAATCCTAAGCATATCATAAAAGATCGTGTAGTTTCGTTTGCTAGAGCTTTTCCAATGTCAAGTATCTTTTCCTTAGACCATGAGATCGTGTAACTCCCAGATACCGTAGGAGTGCTTTGGGTGTGCCAAACGTCACAACGTAACTGGGTGACTATAAAGGTGCACTACGGGTATCACCGAAAGTGTCTGTTGGGTTGGCACGGATCGAGACTGGGATTTGTCACTCCGTGTGACGGAGAGGTATCTCTGGGCCCACTCGGTAATGCATCAGCATAATGAGCTCTATGTGACTAAGGCGTTAGTCACGGGATCATGCATTGCGGTACGAGTAAAGAGACTTGCCGGGAACGAGATTGAACAAGGTATTGGGATACCGATGATCGAATCTCGGGCAAGTAACATACCGATTGACAAAGGGAATTGCATACGGGATTGATTGAATCCTCGACATCGTGGTTCATCCGATGAGATCACCGTGGAACATGTAGGAGCCAACATGGGTATCCAGATCCCGCTGTTGGTTATTTACCGGAGAGGCGTCTCGGTCATGTCTGCATGTCTCCCGAACCCGTAGGGTCTACACACTTAAGGTTCGGTGACGCTAGGGTTGTAGAGATATGTGTATGCGGAAACCCGAAAGTTGTTCGGAGTCCCGGATGAGATCCCGGACGTCACGAGGAGTTCCGAAATGGTCCGGAGGTGAAGAATTATATATAGGAAGTCAAGTTTCGGCCACCGGGAAAGTTTCGGGGGTTATCGGTATTGTACCGGGACCACCGGAAGGGTCCCGGGGGTCCACCGGGTGGGGCCACCTATCCCGGAGGGCCCCGTGGGCTGAATTGGGAAGGGAACCAGCCCCTAGTGGGCTGGGAGCCCCCCATGGGCCTCCCCCCTGCGCCTAGGGTTGGAAACCCTAGGGTGGGGGGCGCCCCACTTGCCTTGGGGGGCAAGGCACCCCCCTTGGCCGCCGCCCCCCCTCTAGATGGGTTATGGCCGGTGCCCCCCTCCCAGGGGGCCTATATAAAAGGGGGGAGGGAGGGCAGCAAGATCTCAGCCTTGGGCGCCTCCCTCCTCCCCTGCTACACCTCTCTCTCTCGCAGACGCTTGGCGAAGCCCTGCCGAGATCCCGCTACATCCACCACCACGCCGTCGTGCTGCTGGATCTCCATCAACCTCTCCTTCCCCCTTGCTGGATCAAGAAGGAGGAGACGTCGCTGCACCGTACGTGTGTTGAACGCGGAGGTGCTGTCCGTTCGGCACTCGCTCATCGGTGATTTGAATCACGGCGAGTACGACTCTGTCATCCACGTTCATTGGAACGCTTCCGCTCGCGATCTACAAGGGTATGTAGATGCACTCCTTTCCCCTCGTTGCTAGTATACTCCATAGATGCATCTTGGTGAGCGTAGGAAAATTTTAAAATTATGCTACGATTCCCAACAAGAACATGTGGTGCCCCCATGTTTGGTTTTGGTAATTGACGACAATCTCTATGGACTAATGGTTGCCTTGAGTTATATTTGAAGGTTTTGTCCATAGGCTTTTCTTGGAGTACATGTGTTGGTTTCAGGAGAGTTTGTGTTGACGAAGGTGCTATTAAGGAATTATCCAAAGATTGGTCATGTGAGAGTTGAGCTTATTGCAAGCATGTCTTGAAGAAGAAGATTGTGTGATCATTCATGTTTACCTTCAAGACATCATCCCAATGAAGAGAGTTGGAAAGATTCTAGGTTGATCAAGACTAAGTCAAGAGTGAATCAAGTTGATCAACTCACAAAGCGTAGAAGATGTACCGAGAGGGATCAAGTGATCCCATGGTATGGTAAGCATTGTCCATTGTGCTTTGTGTACTAACCCATGGTCTATGTGATAGTTCTATGTGGGGTTAGGTACGTGTTCATGGGCTTGCGTCAAGAGGAAGATATCACTCAACCCATGGAGAGGATGACATCAAGTGGTGATCGTCATCAAGATTGCCATGTGCAAGTTCAAGTGGAGCATCACGAAGAGATCAAGTGCTTGAAGCTTGCCGTCCATTATGGTGACAATGGACTTGTGAAGATGTGCCGAAGAGTGGCTCACCCATAGTGGACTATGGGGGAGTAATCATCTAGTCTTCATCGAGCCAACGCAATCAAGAAAGGTGGTACAACTTGAGGGAGTCAAGATCGTCATCATCTAGCTCAAGTGGACCATGTGCAAGGCAAAGGTTTTCCCTTGATAGGTTTTCTATTTTACCGGTCTCATGGTGGTAGTTGGGAGACCGGGTTATAGGATCGATAGCCGTACTATCAAGGGGGGGCTCTCAAGTGAGTAGCTTGATCGTATCGTTCATCGAGAGCTCAAACCATTGCATCTTTGCATCATGTTTCTTGGTTCTTGTTTGGTTCTCTTTGTGAGTCTTAGAGCTTATGGTCATCTTGATGACAAGCTTGAGTTCATCGAAAACGGAGCTTGCATGCGTCTTCTATGATGTTTTCGATGTTGGAGGTTTTACCGGTCTTATCCGAGGAAGGGTTCTCACCATTTTCTTTTGGGCCTTTTCTCATTTGCTTATTATTGGTATTTCTATCAATATTGTGTTATCCCTTGTCGCTAGCTTTCCAACAAACTTGGTTTCGTTGAATTCGGAGTCCGTTTGCAGAAGTTGTGTCAGTTTTGGTGTTCTGAAAAGGCTGCAGCGGTACTACCGCGGACAGGAGCGGATGTAATTTTTTACTACCGCTCTTGGGAGCGGTACTACCGCTTGGAGCAGTACTACCGCGACTACTTCCGTGGCTACTTCCGCTCGGGACCAAAAACTCGTCACAAGTCCAGCGGTGGTAGGCACGGATGTAATTTTTTAGTACCGCTCGCAAGCAGTAGTACCGCTACCCTTAGCAATAGTACCGCTACCCCTAGCGGTAGTACCGTGAGGTCAAGCGGTACTACCGCTCCGATGGTTCTTCTGGCTTTTTTGCCTCCTCGCTGTTGTGTTTCAAAGGGCTACTACCGCCCTAGCGGTAGTACCGCTCCTTGGAGCGGTAGTACCGCTCGGTGCGGGCTGTGACCATAACAGCTGAATTTTCCCCCACCTATAGAAGGGGGTCTTCTTCCCCAATGAACCTTATCCTTTGAGCTCGTGTTCTTCCCCCATTGTTGAGCTTCTTCGAGCTTGCTAACTCTCAATCCCTCCACGGATTCTTGCTAGTTTTTGAGGAAAAAGAGAGAGGCGATCTAGATCCACATTTCCACCAATCACTTTCTCCTCTATCTGAGGGGAACCCCTTGGATCTAGATCTTGGAGTTCTTGGTGTTCTCCTTCTTGTTCTTCCTCTCATTTTCCTCCCTAGCATTAGTTGCTTCGGTGGGATTTGAGAGAGAAGGACTTGGGCACTCCGTGTGCCCTTGCCATTGCATTTGGTGCATCGGTTTGAGTTCTCCACGGTGATACGTGGAAGTTACAAGTTGAAAAGCTTATTACTCTTGGGTGCTTGGTACCTTTGAGCTTGTTCCTCTTGGGTGCTTGGGCGCCCTAGACGGTTGGTGGTGTTCGAAGCTCAATCATTGTGGTGTAAAGCTCCGGGCAAGCGTCGGGGTCTCCAATTAGGTTGTGGAGATCACCCCGAGCAATTTGACGGGTTCCGGTGACCGCCCCCAAGGGTTGCCAAAGTGTACAGGTTCGGTGACCGCCCCCAAGGGTCGCCATTTGTACGGGTTCGGTGACCGCCCTCAAGGGTCCCTTAGTGGAATCACGACATCTTGCATTGTGCGAGGGCGTGAGGAGATTACGGTGGCCCTAGTGGCTTCTTGGGGAGCATTGTGCCTCCACACCGCTCCAAACGGAGATTAGCATCCGCAAGGGTGTGAACTTCGGGATACATCGTCGTCTCCGTGTGCCTTGGTTATCTCTTACCCGAGCCCTTTACTTATGCACTTTACTTTGTGATAGCCATATTGTTTCTTGTCATATATCTTGCTACCACCTAAGTAGTTTTTCTTGCTTAGCATAAGTTGCTGGTGCACATAGGTGACCCTAGTTGTTGTAGGTTTTGTGCTTGACAAATTAACCGCTAGGTTTATTCCGCATTTGTTCAAGCCTCAACCGTAATTATTTTAAAGCGCCTATTCACCCCCCCTCTAGGCGACATCCACGATCTTTCAGTTGGTATTAGAGCCTCGTCTCTCTTTGTTAGGCTTAACCGCCTAGAGAGTAAAGATGTCGACTAGGGGATTAGGATTCTCTAACACTCTTAGTTTTGATGGCACAAATTTTGATGTTTGGGTAATTCGCATGCTTAATCTCTTTAGGGTCATGGACCCAAATTTAGAGCGAATTGTAGATATGGGGTTTTCTCCTCCAAAGGATCCCCAAAGATTATCTTTAGAGGATGAGAGAAACTCTTATCTCAATGCTCAAGCTTCTAATGTGCTTTTCGATGCTTTGAGCAATGTAGTTATATTTCAACTCATGCCGTTCCGGGATGCTCATGAGTTGTGGACAAAGCTTCAAGATAAATATTGTGTGTCCAAGATTTGTGGGGATGATTGTTCTCCCTCCACCTCCGGCCGTGTTGCCTTCTCAACTTCTTCTACTTCACCTACATGTGGATTTCCACAAGGTAATGTTATGGTGAGTAGTGTTGGTCATTGCAATGATGATAGTGTGCTTATCATTGATGACTCTTCATCACTATCTTATTGCAATGCTCCATCTTTGGACTTTAACACTTTGTGCACCTTACATGTTTCACATGCTTGTGTTGATAGTCCGTGCATATCATGTAGAAATTGCTTGAATAAATCTCATAATGATATGCTTTCTATATCTTGTTGCCATGATAAAAATGCATGTATTTCCTCGAGTTGTTGTGCTAAGAATGTAGAGGAAACCCAACACTCCATGGAACAAGATGTGGCCTCAAATGGTGTTTCAAGGGATCCTACATCATCATCTATTTCTTTATGCCTTATTGCTAAGGCTTCAAAGGTATCTCCTGTTGGAAATATGCCCTAGAGGCAATAATAAAATGGTTATTATTATATTTCCTTGTTCATGATAATTGTCTATTGTTCATGCTATAATTGTGTTATCCGGAAATCGTAATACATGTGTGAATACATAGACCACAACATGTCCCTAGTGAGCCTCTAGTTGACTAGCTCGTTGATCAACAGATAGTCATGGTTTCCTGACTATGGACATTGGATGTCATTGATAACGGGATCACATCATTAGGAGAATGATGTGATGGACAAGACCCAATCCTAAGCATAGCACAAGATCGTGTAGTTCGTTTGCTAGAGCTTTTCCAAATGTCAAGTATCATTTCCTTAGACCATGAGATTGTGCAACTCCCGGATACCATAGGAGTGCTTTGGGTGTGCCAAACGTCACAACGTAACTGGGTGGCTATAAAGGTGCACTACGGGTATCTCCGAAAGTGTCTGTTGGGTTGGCACGAATCGAGACTGGGATTTGTCACTCCGTATGACGGAGAGGTATCTCTGGGCCCACTCGGTAATGCATCATCATAATGAGCTCAATGTGACCAAGTGTTTGGTCACGGGATCATGCATTACGGTACGAGTAAAGTGACTTGCCGGTAACGAGATTGAACAAGGTATTGGGATACCGATGATCGAATCTCGGGCAAGTAACGTACCGATTGACAAAGGGAATTGTATACAGGATTGATTGAATCCTCGACATCGTGGTTCATCCGATGAGATCATCGTGGAACATGTGGGAGCCAACATGGGTATCTAGATCCCGCTGATGGTTATTGACCGGAGAGTCGTCTTGGTCATGTCTGCATGTCTCCCGAACCCGTAGGGTCTACACACTTAAGGTTCGGTGATGCTAGAGTTGTAGAGATTTTAGTAGGCGGTTAACCGAAAGTTGTTCGGAGTCCCGGATGAGATCACGGACGTCACGAGGAGTTCCGGAATGGTCCGAAGGTAAAGATTTATATATGGGAAGCCCTATTTTGGCCACCGGAAAATGTTCGGGATTTTTCGGTATTGTATCAGGAAGGTTCTAGAAGGTTCCAAAGTGGGGCCCATCTGCATGGGGGGACCCACATGAATGTGGGTAGTGGGGGCAAGGCCCCACACCCCTGGTCAAGGCGCACCAAGATCCCACCTTAGAAGGAATAAGATCATATCCCGAAGGGATAAAATCAAGATCCCTAAAAAAGGGGGATAACAATCGGTGGGGAAGGGAAATGATGGGATTTCTTTCCCCCACCTTTGCCAACGCCCCAATGGACTTGGAGGGCAAGAAACCAGCCCCCTCCACCCCTATATATAGTGGGGAGGCGCATGGGAGCAGCACCCCAAGCCCCTGGCGCCTCCCTCTCCCTCCCGTGACACCTCTCCCTCTCGCTAAGCTTGGCGAAGCCCTGCCGAGATCCCCGCTGCTTCCACCACCACGCCGTCGTGCTGCTGGATCTCCATCAACCTCTCCCTCCCCTTGCTGGATCAAGAAGGAGGAGACGTCTTCCCCAACCGTACGTGTGTTGAACGCGGAGGTGCCGTCCGTTCGGCGCTCGGTCATCGGTGATTTGGATCACGACGAGTACGACTCCATCAACCCCGTTCACTTGAACGCTTCCGCTCGCGATCTACAAGGGTATGTAGATGCACTCCTTCCCTCTCGTTGCTAGTAAACTCCATAGATTGATCTTGGTGATGCGTAGAAAATTTTAAATTTCTGCTACGATCTCCAACAGTGGCATCATGAGCTAGGTCTATGCGTAGTTTCTATGCACGAGTAGAACACAAACTTGTTGTGGGCGTAGATGTTGTCAATTTTCTTGACACTCCTAGTCTTATCTTGTTTCGGCGGCATCGTGGGATGAAGCGGCCCGGACCGACCTTACACGTACGCTTACGTGAGACAGGTTCCAGTGACTGACATGCACTAGTTGCATAAGGTGGCTAGCGGGTGTCTGTCTCTCCCACTTTAGTCGGATCGGATTCGATGAAAAGGGTACTTATGAAGGGTAAATAGAAGTTGGCATATCACATTGTGTGTGACGCTCCCGATTTGACCGTACACTAATCATGCACGCAAATGTGTACGATCAAGATCAGGGACTCACGGGAAGATATCACAACACAACTCTACAACATAAATAAGTCATACAAGCATCATAATACAAGCCAGGGGCCTCGAGGGCTCGAATACAAGTGCTCGATCATAGACGAGTCAGTGGAAGCAACAATATCTGAGTACAGACATAAGTTAAACAAGATTGCCTTAAGAAGGCTAGCACAAACTGGGATACAGATCGAACGAGGCGCAGGCCTCCTGCCTGGGATCCTCCTAACTAACTCCTGGTCGTCGTCAGCGGGCTGCACGTCGTAGCAGGCACCTCCAGTGTAGTAGGAGTCGTCGTCGACGGTGGCGTCTGGCTCCTGGGCTCCAGCATCTGGTTGCGACAATCAGGTATAGAAAGGGGAAAAGAGGGAGAAAAGCAACCGTGAGTACTCATCCAAAGTACTCGCAAGCAAGGAGCTACACTACATATGCATGGGTATATGTGTAAAGGGTCATATCGGTGGACTAAACTGCAGAATGCCAGAATAAGAGGGGGGTTAGCTAATCCTATCGAAGACTACGCTTCTGGCAGCCTCCATTTTGCAGCATGTAGAAGAGAGTAGATTGAAGTCCTCCAAGTAGCATCGTATAGCATAATCCTACCCGGCGATCCCCTCCTCGTCGCCCTGTTAGAGAGCGATCACCAGGTTGTATCTGGTACTTGGAAGGGTGTATTTTATTAAGTATCCGGTTCTAGTTGTCATAAGGTCAAGGTACAACTCCGGGTCGTCCTTTTACCGAGGGACACGGCTATTCGAATAGATAAACTTCCCTGCAGGGGTGCACCACATAACCCAACACGCTCGATCCCATTTGGCCGGACACACTTTTCTGGGTCATGCCCGGCCTCGTAAGATCAACACGTCGCAGCCCTACCTAGGCACAACAGAGAGGTCAGCACGCCGGTCTAAACCCTATGCGCGCAGGGGTCTGGGCCCATCGCCCATTGCACACCTGCACGTTGTGTACGCGGCCGGAAGCAGACCTAGCCCCCTTAATACAAGCGCGAGCTTACGGTCCAATGCGGCGCGCGCCACTCAGTCGCTGACGTCACGAAGGCTTCGGCTGATACCACGACGCCGGGATACCCATAACTACTCCCGCGTAGATGGTTAGTGCGTATAGACCAAATGGCCAGACTCAGATCAAATACCCAGAACTCGTTAACCGTGTTATTCGAAGTAACCGCGAACGCCGACCAGGGCCAGGCCCACCTCTCTCCTGGGTGGTCTCAACCTGCCCTGTCGCTCCGCCATAAAGTAACAGTCGGGGGCCGTCAGGAACCCAGGCCCACCTCTACCGGGATGGAGCCACCTGTCCTTTCAGCCCCCTCATCAGAATCACTTGCGGGTACTCCTCGAGCCGACCCGACTTTAGTCACCACATGTGTCATGTATATAAAGTATACAGTATATACCCGTGATCACCTCCCGAAGTGATCAGGGCCCAGTAGTATAGCACGGCAGACGGACAAGAGTGTAGGGCCTCTGATGGAACACTAGCATCCTATACTAAGCAGTAGGATAGCAGGTAAGGGTAACAACTGTAGCAACAATGACAGGCTATGCATCAGGATAGGATTAATCGAAAGCAGTAACATGCTACACTCTTCTAATGCAAGCAGTATAGAGAAGAGTAGGTGATATCTGGTGATCAAGGGGGGGGGGGGCTTGCCTGGTTGTTCTGGCAAGTAGGAGGGGTCGTCTTCTATGTAGTCGAACACACGAACATCGACAGCGGTCTCGGAGTCTACCGAAAAAAAGTAACGGAGGGGGAACACAATAAATAACAGAGCAATCAAATGTAACACAAAGCAAGACGCGGCGATACGTTGTTCTAGGGGTGACCTAACGTAGGGATAGGTGATACCGGCGAAAGGGGAAACATCCGGGAAAGTATCCCCGGTGTTTCGCGTTTTCGGACAGATGAACCGGAGGTGAAATGTTAACGGTTTGCTATGCTACGGATGTGTGGTAGGCGAACGGGCTGCGTATCCGGATTCGTCTCGTCGTTCTGAGCAACTTTCATGTACAAAGTATTTTCATCCGAGTTACGGATTATTTTATATGATTTTTTAAAGATTTATTCATTTTCTGATTTTAATTATTTATTTAAATCCAACATTATCCAGAATAGTGCACGCTGATGTCAGCATGACATCAGCAGTCAACAGGGGAGTTGACTGGTCAACTGACATGTGGGTCCCGGTTGTCATAGACTACTAACTAATTAACAGTTAGTTATATTAGTTAGCAGGCTAATTAAGTTTAAATAGTTATCTAAATAGTATTAATTAAGTTAATTAATTAATTGTTTTTTATCTTTTTTTTAACAGGGGCTGGGCCCTAGCAGTCAGTGGCCCAGAGGGCCAAAGTGGGGGCGCGGGTGGCCGGTGTGGGCGAAGGGGTGCCCGCACGCCCGAGGCGACCAGGGGAGGAGGCGCGGCCGCGGTGGCTGCCGGAGCAGGGCGGCGCGACGAGGCCAGGCGGGACGGCGCGGGTAGAGCCGCAGCAGGGGCACGACGACGCGTGGTGTGTGTGGTGGGGTGGCGAGGTAGTTGCGTAGGGGCGGTGTCCGGTGCGGGGGCCTGTGGAGGTGAGGCGAGCGCGGGAAGAGGAGTCTGGAGGCGGGCGGTGTGCAGGCGGTAGCGGGGCCGCGTGGCGTTGGCCTACTGGGGGCGTGCTGAGCACGGCGCGGGGCTCGGACGCGAGCCGTGCGTGCGGTGGCCGCGGTGGTGAGGTAAACGACGGCGATGAGGACGGCCGTGGCGGGGCAGAGCTCGCACGTGCGGCGGGCGCGGTCGGCGTGAGCACGGGGAAGGCGTGCACGGCACTACGACGTCTGAGAAGGGAAAACAGGGGAAGAAGGGGAATCGTGGTGGTTGCTCACATGGAGCGCTGGGAAGGGGGCGCCGTGGCTCGATAGCGTCCGACGAGGAGGAGGATGGGGACGAGCGACGGTGGGGAGGAGATCCGGCGAGGAAGCGGTCCGGCGAGGCGGCTTCGGGCGACGGCGAGGTTCAGCGGCGTCGGGTCATCAAAGTCGGCGAGGTAGCTCTGGTTGGCGGTGAGGCGCGGTCGGAGGGCAACGGGGCGCCAGGCTCGGGTGCCGGTGTGGACGACGATGGGGAGGGGGTTGCTCCAACGCCGCTGGAGGAGGCGAAGCAGGGGAGGCGGCGGCGCCATGGCCCTCCGCCGAGCAATGGATGACGCGAGGAGCTCCTCTCCCTGGCGCGATATGTGCGTGCAGGTGTGGGAGAGGCCGAAGGGAAGCGAGGGAGGGAGAGAAGGGGATCGAGCATAGCGTTCTGTGATGCGCGCACGCGCGCGGGTGTGTGTGGCGGCGCACGGGAGGGAACGAGAGCATCGGGGGTGAGGGCTAGGGTTAGGGCGCAAGTGGGGGCGGCTGGGCCGACTGGACCGGCTTGGTGGGTCCAGAGGCCAGCTGGATCGTGGCCCAGTAGGGGGGGGGGCTTTCTTTTTATTTATTTATTTTGCTTTGGTTTTCTTTTATCTATGTCCTTTTTACTATTTTATTTCACTTTCTATTTACTATAGTTTTATAAAATACTAAATTAGTTCCTAAAATAGTGTTACTACTTATTCTAATGTCACAATAACTTGGGCTCCCAAATAAATTAGTTTAATATTTTATATCTTATAAAAGCATTTAATTATCGGTTTTAGATGTTGTTTTGCTCATTCTAGAGTATTTACACTTTTTATAAAAGTGTGGTTTCTCCTCCATTATTACTTAGGATTTATTTGTTCCATTTCGAACAGTTTAGTTTTAATGTTTGAAAACTTTTATCGTTTTCCTTGATTTTGAATTTTGAATTTGAACGGGATTGAATCATCGGGAGATTAACAACAGTGATCGTGGTAATGTGGCCCCATTAGTAGGGAATTACTGTAGCCTAATTATCCGGGCGTCACATTGTGGTTTTACGTAGGTAAGAAACGTTCTTGCTAGAAACCTATAGAAGCCACGTAAAAACATGCAACAACAATTAGAGGACGTCTAACTTGTTTTTGCAGCATATGCCTTGTGATGTGATATGGCCAAAAGGATGTGATGAATGAAATATATGTGATGTATGAGATTGATCATGTTCTTGTAATAGGAATCACGACTTGCATGTCGATGAGTATGACAACAGGCAGGAGCCATAGGAGTTGTCTTTATTTTTGTATGACCTGCGTGTCATTGAATAACGCCATGTAAATTCCTTTACTTTATTGCTAAACACGTTAGCCATAGAAGTAGAAGTAATCGTTGGCGTGACAACTTCATGAAGACACGATGATGGAGATCATGATGATGGAGATCATGGTGTCATGCCGGTGACGAAGATGATCATGGCGCCCCGAAGATGGAGATCAAAGGAGCAAGATGATATTGGCCATATCATGTCACTATTTGATTGCATGTGATGTTTATCATGTTATGCATCTTATTTGCTTAGTACGACGGTAGTAAGTAAGATGATCCCTTATAATAATTTCAAGAAAGTGTTCCCCCTAACTGTGCGCCGTTGCGAAAGTCCGTTGTTTTGAAGCACCACGTGATGATCGGGTGTGATAGATTCTAACGTTCACATACAACGGGTGTAAGACAGATTTACACATGCAAAACACTTAGGTTGACTTGACGAGCCTAGCATGTACAGACATGGCCTCGGAACACAAGAGACCGAAAGGTCGAACATGAGTCGTATAGAAGATACGATCAACATGAAGATGTTCACCGATGTTGACTAGTCCGTCTCACGTGATGATCGGACACGGCCTAGTTGACTCGGATCATGTTTCACTTAGATGACTAGAGGGATGTCTATCTGAGTGGGAGTTCATTGAATAATTTGATTAGATGAAGTTAATTATCATGAACTTAGTCCAAAATCTTTACAATATGTTTTGTAGATCAAATGGCCCACGCTAATGTTGCCCTCAACTTCAACGCGTTCCTAGAGAAAACCAAGCTGAAAGATGATGGCAGCAACTATACGGACTGGGTCCGGAACCTGAGGATCATCCTCATAGCTGCCAAGAAAGATTATGTCCTAGAAGCACCGCTAGGTGACGCACCCATCCCAGAGAACCAAGACGTTATGAACGCTTGGCAGCAGCGTGCTGATGATTACTCCCTCGTTCAGTGCAGCATGCTTTACAGCTTAGAACCGGGGCTCCAAAAGCGTTTTGAGCAACACGGAGCATATGAGATGTTCGAAGAGCTGAAAATGGTTTTCCAAGCTCATGCCCGGGTCGAGAGATATGAAGTCTCCGACAAGTTCTTCAGTTGTAAGATGGAGGAAAATATTTCTGTCAGTGAGCACATACTCAAAATGTCTGGGTTACACAACCGCTTGACTCAGCTGGGAGTTAATCTCCCGGATGACGCGGTCATTGACAGAATCCTTCAGTCGCTTCCACCGAGCTACAAGAGCTTTGTGATGAACTTCAATATGCAGGGGATGGAAAAGACCATTCCTGAGGTATATTCAATGCTGAAATCAGCGGAGGTGGAGATCAAAAAGGAACATCAAGTGTTGATGGTGAATAAAACCACTAAGTTCAAGAAAGGCAAGGGTAAGAAGAACTTCAAGAAGGACGGCAAGGGAGTTGCCGCGCCCAGTAAGCCAGTTGCCGGGAAGAAGCCAAAGAATGGACCCAAGCCTGAGACTGAGTGCTTTTATTGCAAGGGAAGTGGTCACTGGAAGCGGAACTGCCCCAAGTACTTGGCGGACAAGAAGGCTGGCAACACCAAAGGTATATGTGATATACATGTTATTGATGTGTACCTTACCAGCACTCGTAGTAGCTCCTGGGTATTTGATACCGGTGCGGTTGCTCATATTTGTAACTCAAAGCAGGAGCTGCGGAATAAACTGAGACTGGCAAAGGACGAGGTGACGATGCGCGTCGGGAATGGTTCCAAGGTCGATGTGATCGCCGTCAGCACGCTACCTCTACATTTACCTACGGGATTAGTTTTAAACCTCAATAATTGTTATTTAGTGCCAGCTTTGAGCATGAACATTGTATCAGGATCTCGTTTAATTCGAGATGGCTACTCATTTAAATCCGAGAATAATGGTTGTTCTATTTATATGAGAGATATGTTTTATGGTCATGCCCCGCTGGTTAATGGTTTATTCTTAATGAATCTCGAACGTAGTGTTACACATATTCATAGTGTGAATACCAAAAGATGTAAGGTTGATAATGATAGTCCCACATACTTGTGGCACTGCCGTCTTGGTCACATTGGTGTCAAACGCATGAAGAAGCTCCATGCAGATGGACTTTTGGAGTCTCTTGATTACGAATCATTTGACACGTGCGAACCATGCCTCATGGGTAAGATGACCAAGACTTCGTTCTCCGGAACAATGGAGCGAGCAACCAACTTATTGGAAATCATACATACTGATGTGTGCGGTCCAATGAGTGTTGAGGCTCGCGGTGGCTATCGTTATGTTGTCACTCTCACTGATGACTTGAGTAGATATGGGTATGTCTACCTAATGAAACACAAGTCTGAGACCTTTGAAAAGTTCAAGGCATTTCAGAGTGAGGTTGAGAATCAACGTGACAGAAAAATAAAGTTCTTACGATCAGATCGTGGAGGGGAATATTTGAGTCACGAATTTGGCACACACTTAAGGAAATGTGGAATAGTTTCACAACTCACGCCGCCTGGAACACCTCAGCGAAATGATGTGTCCGAACGTCGTAATCGCATTCTATTGGATATGGTGCGATCTATGATGTCTCTTACCAATCTACCGCTCTCATTTTGGGGCTATGCTTTAGAGACTGCCGCATTCACTTTAAATAGGGCTCCGTCGAAATCCGTTGAGACGACACCGTATGAGTTATGGTTTGGGAAGAAACCTAAGCTGTCGTTTCTAAAAGTTTGGGGATGCGATGCTTATGTCAAGAAACTTCAACCTGAAAAGCTCGAACCCAAGTCGGAAAAATGCGTCTTCATAGGATACCCTAAGGAAACCATTGGGTATACCTTCTACCTCAGATCCGAAGGCAAGATCTTTGTTGCCAAGAACGGGTCCTTTCTGGAGAAAGAGTTTCTCTCGAAAGAAGTAAGTGGGAGGAAAGTGGAACTTGATGAAGTACTACCTCTTGAACCGGAAAGTAGCGCAGCTCAGGAAGATGTTCCTGTGGTGCCTGCACCGACTAGAGAGGAAGTTAATGATGATGATGATCAAGGTACTTCGGATCAAGCTCCTACTGAACTTCGTAGGTCCACAAGGACACGTTCCGCGCCAGAGTGGTACGGCAACCCTCTTTTGGAAATCATGTTGTTAGACAACGGTGAACCTTCGAACTATGAAGAAGCAATGGCGGGCCCAGATTCCGACAAATGGCTTGAAGCCATGCAATCCGAGATAGGATCCATGTATGAAAACAAAGTGTGGACTTTGACAGACTTGCCCGATGATCGGCGAGCGATAGAAAACAAATGGATCTTTAAGAAGAAGACAGACGCGGATGGTAATGTTACCATCTATAAAGATCGACTTGTCGCTAAGGGTTATCGACAAGTTCAAGGGGTTGACTACGATGAGACTTCCTCACCCGTAGCGAAGCTGAAGTCCGTCCGAATCATGTTAGCAATTGCCGCATACTATGATTATGAGATATGGCAAATGGACGTCAAAACGGCATTCCTTAACGGCTTTCTTAAGGAAGAATTGTATATGATGCAGCCGGAAGGTTTTATCGATCCTAAGAATGCTAACAAGGTATGCAAGCTCCAGCGCTCCATCTATGGGCTGGCGCAAGCATCTCGGAGTTGGAACATTCGATTTGATGAGATGATCAAAGCGTTTGGGTTTACACAGACTTATGGAGAAGCCTGCGTTTACAAGAAAGTGAGTGGGAGCTCTGTAGCATTTCTCATATTATATGTGGATGACATACTGTTGATGGGAAATGATATAGAATTCTTGGGAAGCATAAAGGCCTACTTGAACAAGTGTTTTTCAATGAAGGACCTTGGAGAAGCTGCTTATATATTAGGCATGAAGATCTATAGAGATAGATCAAGACGCCTCATTGGTCTTCACAAAGTACGTACCTTGACAAGATATTGAAGAAGTTCAATATGGATCAGTCCAAGAAGGGGTTCTTGCCTGTATTGCAAGGTGTGCAATTGAGCACGGCTCAATGCCCGACCACGGCAGAAGATAGAGAAAAGATGAGTGTCGTCCCCTATGCCTCGGCCATAGGGTCTATTATGTATGCCATGATGTGTACCAGACCTGATGTAAACCTTGCCGTAAGTTTGGTAGGAAGGAACCAAAGTAATCCCGGCATGGAACACTGGACAGCAGTCAAGAATATCCTGAAGTACCTGAAGAGGACTAAGGATATGTTTCTCGTTTATGGAGGTGACGAAGAGCTCGTCGTAAAGGGTTACGTCGATGCTAGTTTCGACACAGATCTAGATGACTCTAAGTCACAAACCGGATACGTGTATATTTTGAATGGTGGGGCAGTAAGCTGGTGCAGTTGCAAACAAAGCGTTGTGGCGGGATCTACATGTGAAGCGGAATACATGGCGGCCTCAGAGGCAGCACAAGAAGCAATCTGGGTGAAGGAGTTCATTACCGACCTAGGAGTTATTCCCAATGCGCCGGGCCCGATGACTCTCTTCTGTGACAACACTGGAGCTATTGCCCTTGCCAAGGAGCCCAGGTTTCACAGGAAGACCAGGCATATCAAGCGTCGCTTCAACTCCATTCGTGAAAATGTTCAAAATGGAGACATAGATATTTGTAAAGTACATACGGACCTGAATGTAGCAGATCCGTTGACTAAACCTCTCCCTAGAGCAAAACATGATCACACCAGAACTCTATGGGTGTTCGATTCATCACAATGTAACTAGATTATTGACTCTAGTGCAAGTGGGAGACTGTTGGAAATATGCCCTAGAGGCAATAATAAAATGGTTATTATTATATTTCCTTGTTCATGATAATTGTCTATTGTTCATGCTATAATTGTGTTATCCGGAAATCGTAATACATGTGTGAATACATAGACCACAACATGTCCCTAGTGAGCCTCTAGTTGACTAGCTCGTTGATCAACAGATAGTCATGGTTTCCTGACTATGGACATTGGATGTCATTGATAACGGGATCACATCATTAGGAGAATGATGTGATGGACAAGACCCAATCCTAAGCATAGCACAAGATCGTGTAGTTCGTTTGCTAGAGCTTTTCCAAATGTCAAGTATCATTTCCTTAGACCATGAGATTGTGCAACTCCCGGATACCATAGGAGTGCTTTGGGTGTGCCAAACGTCACAACGTAACTGGGTGGCTATAAAGGTGCACTACGGGTATCTCCGAAAGTGTCTGTTGGGTTGGCACGAATCGAGGCTGGGATTTTTCACTCCATATGACGGAGAGGTATCTCTGGGCCCACTCGGTAATGCATCATCATAATGAGCTCAATGTGACCAAGTGTTTGGTCACGGGATCATGCATTACGGTACGAGTAAAGTGACTTGCCGGTAACGAGATTGAACAAGGTATTGGGATACCGACGATCGAATCTCGGGCAAGTAACGTACCGATTGAGAAAGGGAATTGTATACGGGATTGATTGAATCCTCGACATCGTGGTTCATCCGATGAGATCATCATGGAACATGTGGGAGCCAACATGGGTATCCAGATCCCGCTGTTGGTTATTGTCCGGTGAGTCGTCTCGGTCATGTCTGCATGTCTCCCGAACCCGTAGGGTCTACACACTTAAGGTTCGGTGACGCTAGAGTTGTAGAGATTTTAGTACGCGGTTAACCGAAAGTTGTTCGGAGTCCCGGATGAGATCTCGGACGTCACGAGGAGTTCCGGAATGGTCCGGAGGTAAAGATCTATATATGGGAAGTCCTATTTTGGCCACCGGAAAATGTTCGGGATTTTTTGGTATTGTACCGGGAAGGTTCTAGAAGGTTCCGAAGTGGGGCCCACCTGCATGGGGGGACCCACATGAACGTGGGTAGTGGGGGCAAGGCCCCACACCCCTGGTCAAGGCGCACCAAGATCCCACCTTAGAAGGAATAAGATCATATCTCGAAGGGATAAGATCAAGATCCCTGAAAAAGGGGGATAACAATCGGTGGGGAAGGGAAATGATGGGATTTCTTTCCCCCACCTTTGCCAACGCCCCAATGGACTTGGAGGGCAAGAAACCAGCCCCCTCCACCCCTATAATTAGTGGGGAGGCGCATGGGAGCAGCACCCCAAGCCCCTGGCGCCTCCCTCTCCCTCCCGTGACACCTCTCCCTCTCGCTGAGCTTGGCGAAGCCCTGCCGAGATCCCCGCTGCTTCCACCACCACGCCGTCGTGCTGCTGGATCTCCATCAACCTCTCCCTCCCCTTGCTGGATCAAGAAGGAGGAGACGTCTTCCCCAACCGTACGTGTGTTGAATGCGGAGGTGCCGTCCGTTCGACGCTCGGTCATCGGTGATTTGGATCACGACGAGTACGAATCCATCAACCCCGTTCACTTGAACGCTTCCGCTCGCGATCTACAAGGGTATGTAGATGCACTCCTTCCCTCTCGTTGCTAGTAAACTCCATAGATTGATCTTGGTGATGCGTAGAAAATTTTAAATTTCTGCTACGATCTCCAACATCTCCTACTTTGAACCCCTATATGTCTCTTGATGATGATGTTAATGCTAATGATGATGAGGATAATGATGAAGAGAATGATAGTGTTGCCTCCTTAAAAATTAAGGGGGAAATGATTTTTAAAGCTCTTCATAAAAATAAAATTGCTTGTTCCAACTTTATGGAAATCATGTCCATTGCCATTGAGGGCAAGAAATATATTGAGGAGTTGGAACCTCATCTCGAGGAGCATGAGGTCACCATTGAAAAAATGGAAGGTCATGAGCGTGATTACGCTAATGAGATTGCGGACCTCTCTCAAGCTCTTGAACTTGAACAAACCACCAAGGAATCTCTTGAGGAGACTTTTGCTCTAGAATTATCTAGAGTGAGGGAATCTCGTGATAGAGCTCTTATGGTGGCCAATGATTTTGAAACTAAAAATTCTAAGCTTGAAGTTGCTCATGCTAGACTCCTTCAGGATTTTGAGCACCTTGAAAATGGCTCAAGGGTCATTAAGGGTGAGCTCATCAAACTCACCGAGTCTCATGCTCAACTTGAAGCTTCTTATTTAAAAGAGCTTTCCAAGTTGTCCTCTCCTCTTGTTGTTAATGATGATGCTTGTGCTACTAACTCTATTACTTGTGAAGCATCCATTTTGAAGGAGAATGTTGAGCTACGGGCTCAAGTTGAGTTGCTATCTAGCAATTATGGGAAATTGGAAGAAAGTCATGAAAAGCTCTCAAGCTCTCATGATGATCTTCTAGTATCCCATAATGTGCTAAAGATAGCTCATGAGGCCATGATTGCTAAGGTAACATCTAGTGAGCCTCATGTGGATACTAGCACTACTTCTAGTCAAAATGCTATGTTGCCATGTGCTAGTCCTTGTAATTCATCTACTCACAATGTTGGTACATCTTGTGATGAATTGCTTTCCTTGCCTTGTTGCTCTAACGATGAAGCTTATACTCCTCTAGTACTTGTGTTGAGACTAACCATGTAGAGAAATCAAAGAGCTCAAGGCCCAAGTCACTTCTTTGAAGAAAGACTTGGAAAAGAGTCATGAAGGGAAATTCACACTCAACAATATCTTGAGTGTGCAAAAATCCCCCAATGACAAAGGTGGACTTGGATTCAACTCCAACAAGAAGAAGAAGTCCAAGATGAACAAAAAGAAGGGCCAAGAACAAGTCAAGAATTCGGCCAAGATTGTTTGCTTCAAGTGCAAAGTAGAAGGGCATCATGTTAGATCTTGCCCATTGAAGAAGAAGGCCATTAGTGACAAGCAACAAGGGAAGCGGCCACAAGTTCGATCTCATGCTCAACCACAAGTTGAAGAAAGTCCTCTTCCCAAGAATCCTCAAGCTAATGCTTCTCAAGTTGAGAAATCAAGTGAGAAGAAAGTGAAGAGTAGACGTTGCTACTTATGTCGTGAGAAAGGTCACCTTGCCTCTTCATGCACTAGTGGTAACTTATCCAACCCAATTATTATTGATGATATCTATTCTCTTGGGAAGGATAATGTTGGCCATGTGTTTGCCAAATTTGTTGGTGCTCAAAGTGGTGTCAAGAAAAGAACCATTTGGGTAGCCAAGCCTATTGTGACTAACCTCTTAGGACCCAACTTGGTTGGGGACCAACTAGCTCAAACTTGATCAATAGGTGTTGTTGGAGGGCATTGGAGACTTGGCTACATTATGAAGATTTAAGGGGACTTCATCATTCTTATTGTCTCAAGCCAAGTCAATTGGGTTATCAAGTTTCTATTCTAGATCCAATGTGCCTCCTTCCGGTAACTTGTACTTAAATTGTTTACATCAAAAGTTACTTGCCCCTTTGCATGTTTTGGTTTTGTTCCTTGCATGTGGTTGTATATGTTGTGCCTCCAATTTGCTTATCTTGAGTAATCAAGTATGTGTGTGTTGGTTTGCACATCATGTACGTGTGTGTAGTGCGTTGAGCCTTTGCGCATCTTGTTTGTATGTTAGTTGGCTCTTGTGAGAGATTAATGGAACATCCCATTTTGGGGGAGTGATGTGCTTTGTGCACCTCACGGTCCCATAAATGTGTTTACATGAGGAATACCACCTAGTATTGATATTGCAAGCTTATCTAGTCACTATGTGGTATGTCTTCTCATGAGAAATTCAAATTCTAAATAGTCCATTAATTATCTCTTGTTGGATCCTCTTTTTGCCTCTTGTTAAGTTTTCTTTAATTGGTATCACATTATGGGGGAGTAATATGCTATGCATATTACTAGCCTAGAAAATGTGTACATTTGAGATATTGTCACCTAGAATTGATATTGTAAATTATCTTGTTCCTACGTGGCATGTTAGCTCTACAAGTTGCAATTTGCTTGTGTTTGGTGTGAAGATGATGTCGGATATCCTTGCTATCTACCACCGGGAATTATTTCCAAATACTTCTTGTCTTTTGACAATTGGTACTCACTTATGTGTGGTAGAAATTATTGATCATCTTCACGTTGGCGTTTGCTTTTTATTTGCCTTATCTCTTGCCAAGTTTGTGTCAACTCCCATTGTCTTCCGTGCCACTTGAGGATCTTGTTGTTTTCTTGATCTTGTCTAGTGTTTTCCTTGATATAGTGAACGTGGTGATCCTACCTTGTGCATTTTGTATTCAAATGCAAATTCTCTATAATGCACAACTCGTGGGGGAGCTATCCTATTTTCTATAAAACACTAAACTTGTGATCCATTTTAAGTGTGTGTTGGTGGACGGCAAGCCGTTTCTTTTTGGTACTTGTGCCATCATGAAACTTTGTAGAGAGTTTGGTTTGTTTGGAACCATCCTCTCTTTTGGGAGTTTGATATCATTTTGTGGGTTCCAATGGATATCTCATTCCTTGATGTATCTTTTAATGATATCTTCCAAGTGATGATTTCTCCATCTGGTATTCTTTTCACTTGGCATTTCCTTGTATTTTGGTATCCGTTCTTGAAAGTCTTGAGCATGCATATTAACTTCATGTAGTTTCCGTGGCATGCTTTCTCTCTTTGACCCAATATATAGGGGAAACTCCACCAAGTCTCAAATTGGATGAGATGTGCATGAATTTCATTTCCATATCTATATGCACATATTTATGTGGAGTTTGTCCTATGTATTGTTGGTGTTTCTAACTCTTTGGTCCCAATGAGTTTGGGTACCATTTTGTTTGTGTTGTTGTTCTAGGAACAATTGGAGATGCATTGGATGCTCGGCTCACTCACAAGGAAGGTGTTGTCACCATGTGCTTTTTGGAGTCAAGCTAGGATGATCAATGAACTACTTTGTACCTTCAATTGGTATCTACTACATCCTTCCAATGTTAACTCGGTAACAAGTATCTTCATATACTTCATGCACACATTTCTTGCATCAACCTTGTGTAGGTTGTATCATGGCATGTTATTCATTCTCTCTTGTGATACTTGTTTCCTTTCTCAAAGCATCCCAACAATGATCTCTTGTTGCTAGTTGTGATGTCTTTGATGGTTGTGTGGTAGGAATTCATTTATGTACAATAAGACCATATCTAGCCATGTGCTATGCTTCCAAGCAAATATCTTATTGGTATATCTATGACTTCCTTTTGGATATCTTGTTCCTTCGTGTTGTAACTATTTCGGGTGTACATCCTTCTTTGTAGATATATCGTCTACCTAGAACCTTATACACTTGAGAGAAATTACATCTCTAGATGATATCCTTTCTTTCACGTCCACCTTGTCTTTCTTGTTATTTCTTTGGTGGCTCCGTGAAAGCTTTTGCCTTGAGTGCATGTCTTATCTCGTTGCATCTTGATGCACTTCTGTGTGGTGAAGATTATTTTCCTCATGCTTATCTCTACGAGGCATTGCCATCTTAATTGGTATCCCTCGTCTTGATGAGGCTTTCATCTTCTATCTTCACCATGGGTTGTCACAAGTGTTGGTTATTCATTTTGCATTTTTAGTGTGCTTGTGAACCCTTTTGCTTGGTGTGTGTGGGGAGGACATGTCATGCACCTTGTATCTCCACTATCCAAGACTATGTTGATGCGTAATGCTCATTCGTACATTAGTCTTCTCAAGTGCTTTGCCATGACTCACACACATCATTTTGGTTGAGCCTACTCTTAAGTTGCCTCTTTTATATGTTGCTCAACCATTTGTTTGTTGCAAGTGCTAGGCTTTGTTTCCTATATGCTCACTTGCACTTGTTGTGAGTTTCTATTGATTTTCGGGGAGTGATGATCCTATTTTGTGCACTCGGTATCCTAATGCAAATATTGTAAGAAGTGCACAAATCATGGAGAGCTTCACTAGTGTCTTTATAACACTCTGTTGCTCTCTTGCACTTGTCGTGAGGTTCTATTGATCTTGGGGGGAGTGACGATCCTATTTTGTGCTTGTTGTATCCAGTTACAAAACTAAATTGTGCACAAATCATGGGGAGCTTCTCTAGTTTCTCTAGAACACTTAACCTTTGCTCATATCATAATTTATTTCATTCATGTGGCACGTAGGATCATTGGTCTAGTTGGCTCAATTGATATCCGTTGATTGCTTGCTTCAATTGGTATCTTTTGATTGCTTGTTTCTCTCTTTCTTATGTCTTTGTGGCATATCTTTCTTTTGTAAACTTTGGGCCTAAATATAGTTTGTTTTCCTCCTAGTATTTACCGTCAAACTTGTGTATTGCATTCCACTCTCTTGTTGAGAAATACACAAATTATGGAGGAACACAATTTATATTGGCCTTCTAAGCTTTTCTCCCATTTGGCAATCGATGCCAATGGGGGAGAAGTTTTAGAGAGTTTTGTGGAGAAGTTTAGAGAATTCTCTCCTCTTGCTTTGGTTTTGTTCCTAAGCATTTGCATCTCTTACTCATGCATCATTGGTTGTTGCATTGCATGGTGATGCATAATTCCTTATATAAACTCTCTTGAAAGTGATTGTCATCAATTACCAAAATGGGGGAGATTGAAAGAACATGTGGTGCCCCCATGTTTGGTTTTGGTAATTGACGACAATCTCTATGGACTAATGGTTGCCTTGAGTTATATTTGAAGGTTTTGTCCATAGGATTTTCTTGGAGTACATGTGTTGGTTTCAAGGAGAGTTTGTGTTGACCAAGGTGCTATTAAGGAATTATCCAAAGATTGGTCATGTGAGAGTTGAGCTTATTGCAAGCATGTCTTGAAGAAGAAGATTGTGTGATCATTCATGTTTACCTTCAAGACATCATCCAAATGAAGAGAGTTGGAAAGATTCTAGGTTGATCAAGACTAAGTCAAGAGTGAATCAAGTTGATCAACTCACAAAGCGTAGAAGATGTATCGAGAGGGATCGAGTGATCCCATGGTATGGTAAGCATTGTCCATTGTGCTTTGTGTACTAACCCATGGTCTATGTGAGAGTTCTATGTGGGGTTAGGTACGTGTTCATGGGCTTGCGTCAAGAGGAAGATATCACTCAACCCATTGAGAGGATGACATCAAGTGGTGATCGTCATCAAGATTGCCGTGTGCAAGTTCAAGTGGAGCATCACGAAGAGATCAAGTGCTTGAAGCTTGCCGTCCATTGTGGTGACAATGGACTTGTGAAGATGTGCCGAAGAGTGGCTCACCCATAGTGGACTATGGGGGAGTAATCATCTAGTCTTCATCGAGCCAACGCAATCAAGAAATGTGGTCCAACTTGAGGGAGTCAAGATCGTCATCATCTAGCTCAAGTGGACCATGTGCAAGGCAAAGGTTTTCCCTTGATAGGTTTTCTATTTTACCGGTCTCATGGTGGTATTTGGGAGACCGGGTTATAGGATCGATAGCCGTACTATCAAGGGGGGCTCTCAAGTGAGTAGCTTGATCGTATCGTTCGTCGAGATCTCAAACCATTGCATCCTTGCATCATGTTTCTTGGTTCTTGTTTGGTTCTCTTTGTGAGTCTTAGAGCTTATGGTCATCTTGATGACAAGCTTGAGTTCATCGAAAACGGAGTTTGCATGCGTCTTCTATGATGTTTTCGATGTTGGAGGTTTTACCGGTCTTATCCGAGGAAGGGTTCTCACCATTTTCTTTTGGGACTTTTCTCATTTGCTTCTTATTGGTATTTATATCAATATTGTGTTAGCCCTTGTCGCTAGCTTTCCAACAAACTTGGTTTCGTCGAATTCGGAGTCCGTTTGCAGAAGTTGTGTCAGTTTTGGTGTTCTGAAAAGCCTGCAGCGGTACTACCGCGGACAGGAGCGGATATAATTTTTTACTACCGCTCTTGGGAGCGGTAATACCGCTTGGAGCAGTACTACCACGGCTACTTCCGTGGCTACTTCCGCTCGGGACCAAAAACTCGTCACAAGTCCAGCAGTGGTAGGCACGGATGTAATTTTTTAGTACCGCTCGCAAGCAGTAGTACCGCTACCCTTAGCAATAGTACCGCTACCCCTAGCGGTAGTACCGTGAGGTCAAGCGGTACTACCGCTCCGACGGTTCTTCTAGCTTTTTTGCCTCCTCGTTGTTGTGTTTCAAAGGGCTACTACCGCCCTAGCGGTAGTACCGCTCGGTGCGGGCTGTGACCATAACAGTTGGATTTTTCCCCACCTATAAAAGGGGGTCTTCTTCCCCAATGAACCTTATCCTTTGAGCTCGTGTTCTTCCCCCATTGTTGACCTTCTTCGAGCTTGCTAACTCTCAATCCCTCCATGGATTCTTGCTAGTTTTTGAGGGAAAAGAGAGAGGCGATCTAGATCCACATTTCCACCAATCACTTTCTCCTCTATCTGAGGGGAACCCCTTGGATCTAGATCTTGGAGTTCTTGGTGTTCTCCTTCTTGTTCTTCCTCTCATTTTCCTCCCTAGCATTAGTTGCTTCGGTGGGATTTGAGAGAGAAGGACTTGGGCACTCCGTGTGCCCTTGCCATTGCATTTGGTGCATCGGTTTGAGTTCTCCATGGTGATACGTGGAAGTTACAAGTTGAAAAGCTTATTACTCTTGGGTGCTTGGTACCCTTGAGCTTGTTCCTCTTGGGTGCTTGGGCGCACTAGACGGTTGGTGGTGTTCGGAGCTCAATCATTGTGGTGTAAAGCTCCGGGCAAGCGTCGGGGTCTCCAATTAGGTTGTGGAGATCGCCCCGAGCAATTTGACGGGTTCCGGTGACCGCCCCCAAGGGTTGCCAAAGTGTACGGGTTCGGTGACCGCCCCAAGGGTTTCCATTTGTACGGGTTCGGTGACCGCCCTCAAGGGTCCCTTAGTGGAATCACGGCATCTTGCATTGTGCGAGGGCGTGAGGAGATTACGGTGGCCCTAGTGGCTTCTTGGGGAGCATTGTGCCTCCACACCGCTCCAAACGGAGATTAGCATCCGCAAGGGTGTGAACTTCGGGATACATCGTCGTCTCCGCGTGCCTCGGTTATCTCTTACCCGAGCCCTTTACTTATGCACTTTACTTCGTGATAGCCATAGTGTTTCTTGTCATATATCTTGCTATCACCTAAGTAGTTTTTCTTGCTTAGCATAAGTTGTTGGTGCACATAGGTGAGCCTAGTTGTTGTAGGTTTTGTTCTTGACAAATTAACCGCTAGGTTTATTCCGCATTTGTTCAAGCCTCAACCGTAATTATTTTAAAGCGCCTATTCACCCCCTCTAGGCGACATCCACGATCTTTCAGATGATCATAGTTTTCTGGCCTTCTTTTTGTATGTACAGCGCTCTAGTCTCAGCTGCTTCGGTGAGTACTATGGGATGCACTGGTCTTGGTGATGCATTGCTAGCACTAGGGGCTGGGGCGCCACTTGTGGTGCCTCCTGAGTGGAAGCCAGGGCGCCACCAGCTTGGCAGACACCCATTCTAGCTTTTCCTTTTGTAATTTTGGTAACACATGGACATGACATGTTAGTAAGAAGTTGCACTAATTTTTTAAAAAGGATCTAAGTAAATGACACTTAAATACAAGTAGATTGGGGCATCTTCAATGTGAATCACCAAATGGATACAGTTTGTGGACATCCGTCGAGCGTTAGTCGTTCAACGCAATTTACCAATGGACTTGAACTATTATTTACAACGCAAAAAGGCAGATAGCCAGCACAACAAAACTAAAAACAAAAGAAAAAAGTTTACTAATTCCCACGTCGGAGCCGCCGGCCTCGTCGTTGTTTGCGGCCAACGCCAATCCGCGGAAGCCGCCAACATGTGACCTTTTTGCACGTCGTCGTGGTGCTTGCATGCCTCGTCATCCTCAACCTCAATCTCCTTGAAGAGCCACTCCCACTGTGCAGAGATAACTCGGTCGCTGAATGTGACGAAGATGGTCCAAGGATGGAGGCGGCGCTCGGAGCACAACTGCTCCTCTTCTGCCACTTCATGAGTGCAGGGGGAAACTGATTGACCTCCCAGCTCGGCGCTTGCCAACTAAAAGGGACTTGTTAATTTTGTTCTACAAGTAACTCAAACAAACTTGCATAGAGGGCTTGTAACATCCCAATTTTCAATTTGGATGTTATACATAGATCATCATATGCATATCATATTTTATTTGCATTTTGGTTGTGATCCTAGAAATCTTAAGCAACTCAAGGACCCAACGAGAGAGTTGGAGGTTTCACAAATTTTCATATTTGAATTTAATTCAAATTTGAAAAGAGGATCAATTTGATTTTTATATTTTCTCTCCAATTATTTCCAATAATAAAAATAAATGAGAGAAGATAATATGACTTCTTCAACAGAAGAGAAATATTGGAGAAGGAATTTTAAAATCAAATTATTATTTTATAGGTATTATATTTGCTGTTTTATTTTAATTAGAGAAAAACATGCATTTTTGAAAATTGCATTTTAGTCCAGAAAAATGTTCATCTTGTCCTAAATATTAGGTTTAGACGGTGAAAATTGTTTCTGGAATTTTTAGAACTTCTTTTATATTTTATTAGGATTTTTGTTTGCGGCGATTTTTTTTAAAAAAGTTCCTGGGCCGGCCCAGCCGCAGCCGGGCCACGGCCCAGCTCGCGCGCCGCCTTCCTCCTCGCACGGGAGGAGTCCCCGCCGCCGCTGCCGCCGCCTGGGGAGTCCGGCTCGGACTCCCGTTCCGACGCCCCCTCGCCCAAGCCACCGCCCCTTCGGGCTTTATAAGCCGCCGCCCCGCCTCCCTCTCCTCCTCACCAAGCCACCGCCACCGCCAAGCCGCGCCATGCCGCCGTTCGCCGTCGCCCGCGTGCGCCGCCGCCTCCCCGCGCCGCACCACCGCCTCGCCGTCGCCCCGCCGCCGTCGCGCCGCCACCGGAGCCGCCGGATCTCACCGCCGCTCGCCGGATTTCCGCCGCCGGTTTTCTCCGGTTAAACGATATAATCCGTTCGGTTTTCCCGGTTTATTTCTTTTAGATCGGTTTTTGTTTTAGTTCGTTAGTTGACGAACGTTCACCCGTTAGTTTCTGTTAACGAACGGATTCGTTCGTTTAGTTCTGTTGACGAACGTTCGTTCCGTAGATTTTTCTTTTTAGTTTTATTTTCGGCCAGGGACCTATCCGTAAATACTTTCATCGCAGATAAGTCCCTGAACTTCAAACCCTCGCTACTTTTTGCTCGTTTATCCAAATCCAGTGAAACTAACGCCAAAATCTTCGTCTCGATCCCCTCTGTTCAGATAATCAACTTGAACATGGTTTTGACAATTTAAAATTTGGTTTCAAGCAGATTTGTTCTTGAACTTCTTTTGATCGTAGTTTGAGTTTCGTAGCTCCGATTCGATTGATCCTTTTTGCAAATCGAAGCTCTTCTCTTGAACTTTCTGTTTAGATATTTTCATTTGAGTTTTACCCTTTCATATTATGCTTGAGTGCTTATGTATGCTATTGTTTGTTCACGATAGAATTTCCGGAGTGCGAGGCTTGCTACTACGAATCTCTAGGGTTTTCCGATCGTCAGCAAGGCAAGTAACACTTTGATCATATCCCTTTAATACCGAGTTTTTATGCATTAGTTTCAACCCTCAAACATTGCATGAGTAGGATTTGATAACATGTGGGTATTGGGAAGTAGTTGATGAGGTAGAACCTATTGTCTTATATCAAACCCTAGGGAGTTACTACATTATGCTTATACTGCTATGTTATGGTCGTAGACGTGGTTTGGTTTGAGTGATTCATGACAGATGTGGGTGTTATTATGAATTAAGGGATAACTTAAGGTAGCTAATTTAATACACATCTGGGTGGATTGTTTGTGGGCACCTGGGTAATCGAGTGTTGTCCAAGGAGATCCTGGGGCATCTGTGTGATCATCCTATGGTTCTCCACCCAGGCTCAAAGGGATCATAAGATTATTCATGCTAGAAACTTCTGTGTGCAGCCACAAGCCATTATGGGCTCTGGCTTAGTTGAGCAAGTTGTGGGAAATCTTTCCATGATGGGCTAGCAGATGTAGGGGATTGTAGGTGTACCGGCCTATCTATCGGTTAAGGGGACCTCTTTGGAAAGACTGTGTCTCAGTCATCCGTTTCTCAAACATCATGCAGTGCGAGAAATTCAACGGAGGAGATCGAGTCTTGTGGGGAAAAGTGCGCAAACCTCTGCAGAGTGTACAAACAAATCATGGTTAGCCGTGTCCCCGGTTATGGACATCTTGAGTATCTGGTACTTGAATTATTGATTGGATCTCATAACTTTACTTAATTAATTTGTTGGGTTGATAATGTAATATTTTGGGATTGAGATGGGGTTACCATTGTCAATGTTATCAATAAACTTTGTAGTTAAATAAAATATATTCCTTTGTTGTAGGAAAAAACTAGCTTTATGCAAATGATAACCATAGAGCCTCCACCAGCCATATATGCATGTAGTGATAGCTGTTATATGTTCATTGCTCTATAGTGTTATCTTGCTAGCATATTCCATGTGCTGGCCTACACAGGCTACAACGATTATGTTGCAGAGTTTTCAGACGAAGAGTAAGGTGTGCTAGGTCGTTGTCATGCACTCAGTTTTGCCGTGGAGTTGGATGGACTCTTATACCTTTGAAGCTTCCGCTGTTAGCTTATTTAGATGGCCTTCAACCATATTATTGTAATAAGTTCTCTTTTGAGACATTCGATGTAATAAGTGTGTGATTGAACTCTGTTATAAATCCTCAAGTACTATGTGTGTCAGCAATACCGATCCAGGGATGACACTTAAGCACAGAGACTTGACCGTCTAAGGTCGGGTCGCTACAAGATGGTATCAGAGCACACGCTGACTGTAGGACGCGATCACTAGGATAAGCCACATGATACTCTTCTCTACTCATTTCTGAATCTTCTCCATTTTCTACTCTATAGATGGCGGACCCAAGGAACAAGTTCACTCAACCAGATGAGGACACCCCTTTTGGACGACACTTGAAGGAAGTCACTAGGTACCGGAGCATCGGAATACCAAGTTTCACCAGGACCTACACCGCCACTTTACCCGAAGAGGAGCGCTGGATGATTCGAGTTCATGTTCCAGGAAGGACGTTCGCACCAGTTACTGAGCCCATAGAGTTTTCCTTTGATGCACCCACCTGGAGCCTAGGAAAGAGCATGTCCGCCCACATCGCCATCGAATGCATCGACGAAGTATATAACGAGGATCTTAAGGACACCATCTACCAGATATGTGGACGCTGAGATGAGCAATGGGAGATGATTAGCACCAGGAAGGATAAATCCATCGCAGCCTACATCCAGGAGTTAAATCATCACATTCGTCGTTAGGAGAACCAGATGTGCGCTAGCATGATAGACACGAAGAAGGTGATGACCAGGAACATGGAGCTAGAAGAGGAACTCAAGTCTACACGCGATGGCTATGAAGAAGAAATTGCAGTACTACTGGAGAAGAATGAAGACCTGAAGAAGAAGCTAGGAGTATTCATGGGAGATCCTGAACCTGGGGAGGACAACCATCCCGAAGACTACATCATAATCGACGACACCGACTCCGACCCCGATAGTGATGATGATTATGAAGACGAAGCTGGAGCAGATATCATGGAGTCTTCCACTGATCAAAATTTCTAGTCGACCACCATATTATCAGTAGTATTCCCCCATGTATATAGTAATAGTCCGAGTATTTTGTAACGGTAGTTTAGATCGATTGTATGATCTTGTTTGAATTGAATGGTGTGAAATAAATGTGTTTGTCTCATGTGCATATGGGTAGTGATCTCTCTTTAGACCTCACTCTATTTTATTCTCACCCCTCTAAACCTATCAGATGCCTCTGAGACGTGACCCTAGATTTGTCTTCCCACCGGAGCTCACTAAGTTGATCCAACAGCAGAATGCCTTGATGCAGTTGCTAGTCCAGAACCAAGGCAACAATAACAACAACAACAACAACAACCCACCGCCACCACCTCCAGTTGACAACTTAGCCCATATTCTGAGGTTGAATCCGCCGGTGTTCTCTAGTAGCACCGAGCTGATTGTTGCTGATGACTGGCTCCGCAAGATTGGAAGGGAGCTGACCACCGCAGGTTGCACATATGCTGAGAAGGTGCGCTTTGTCGCACATCAATTGGATGGACCCGTAGCCTCATGGTGGGAGAACTACACTGCCACTTTCCCCGTGGCCAATGTCACTTGGGATCAATTTCAGCAAGCATTCCGCATTGCACATGTCTCAGCTGGAGCTATGAGTATGAAGAAGCGTGAGTTTCGTAACTTACGCCAGGGAAATCGTACTGTAGCACAGTACATGGATGAGTTTAATAAGTTAGCTCGTTACGCCCCAGATGATGTGGCCACAGATGCCGCAAAGCAGGAGAAGTTTATGGAAGGGCTGAATGATGAGCTGAGTATACAGTTGATGGTGGCAACATTCACTAACTACCATGAGTTGGTAGACAGGGCTCTTATTATCGAAGGCAAGCAGCAGCAGATAGAGAGCCGCAAAAGGAAGTATGGACAAGGGAAGTACAACTCTGGAGTTCAGCAGAAGCCTCGTTTTACCACAAACTCGGGAGGACATACCCATCATAACCATGGAGGCCATAGTCACAATGGAGGAAGTTCACATAACCATAGTGGCCCTAAGAATGGGAATGAAATGGAGGAAACAACAGCCAGAACCGTTCCAACCCAGCAACACCCGCTAAGAAGGATCTAAGTCATGTCACCTGTTACAAGTGCGGGAGGACTGGACACTACGCCAATGATTGTTTTGAGTTGAAGAATGGTAACGGAAATGGAAGTTGTAGGAAGAAGCCCAACCCTTTCACCAGAGGACAGGTGAACCACGTTAACATGGAGGAAGTTGAAGAACATCCGGATGCAGTTATCGGTATGTTTTTGATTAAGTCATTTACTGCTATTGTTCTTTTTGACACTGGTGCATCACATTCATACATATCGAGGGGATTTGTTGATAAGTTTAAGTTGCCCATCGTAGCCCTTAAGACACCTATGTTAGTAAGCTCACCCGGAGCGGAGTATATGGCAAGCAAAGGATGTTTTTAGATGCCATTGACCATAGGTACGCATGTCTTCCCCTCAGACCTAATAATTTTGGAGTCACAAGGATTGGATGTGATACTAGGCATGGATTGGCTATCGATGTATGGAGGAAATATCGATTGTGCTAGTAAGTCAATTATCCTCACCACCCCAGAGGGTAAAAGGATCAAGTATGTGTATCGGCATGCGTCAAGGAGGACTCAAGTAAATTCACTCTCAGGACTCGTTCAGGAAGAAGTGCCTGTTGTGAAGGATTACCCTGATGTGTTCCCAGAGGAATTACCAGGCATGCCACCAGATCGAGATATAGAATTTTTGATACAGCTGTTGCCAGGCACCGACCCAATATCGAAGAGACCGTACCGGATGCCCGCAAATGATCTGGAGGAAATTAAGAAGCAAATTAAGGAGTTATTGGAGAAAGCTTATATTCGACCAAGTTCATCACCGTGGGGAGCCCCAGTGCTCTTAGTTAAGAAGAAGGATGGATCTTTGAGAATGGTTGTTGATTATCGTGCATTGAATGAGGTCACGATCAAGAATAAATACCCACTACCGATGATCAATGATTTGTTTGACCAGCTGCAGGAAGCCAAAGTATTCTCTAAGATCGATCTTCGATCAGGATACCACCAGCTGAAGATTCGAGAACAGGATATACCTAAGACAGCTTTTACCACAAGGTATGGGCTATATGAGTACACGGTCATGTCTTTTGGATTGACTAACGCCCCTGCCTATTTTATGAGTATGATGAATAAGGTGTTCATGGAGTCCTTGGATAAGTTTGTTGTGGTGTTCATTAATGATATATTGGTGTACTCGAATAATGAAGAGGAGCACAAGGAACATTTGCGATTAGTTCTCGAGAAGCTCAGGGAACATCAGCTATACGCCAAGTTCAGCAAATGTGAGTTCTGGTTGAAGGAAGTTAGATTTCTGGACATGTTATATCAGGAGAAGGTATAGCAGTAGACCCTTCCAAGGTTCAGTCTGTTACGAGTGGTTGGAACCCACTTCAGTTGGAGAAATCCACAGTTTTCTTGGACTCGCAGGATATTACTGGAGATTCATTGAGAATTTTTCCAAGATTGCAAAGCCCATGACAGAGTTATTGAAGAAGGACACCAAGTTCAAGTTGGCCGAAGAATGTGAGGCCAGTTTTCAGGAGTTGAAGAAACGTTTAGTTACAGCCCCAGTACTAATTCTTCCGGATATACGCAAGGATTTCCAAGTGTATAGCGATGCTTCTCGCTTGGGACTTGGAGGTGTACTTATGCAAGACAGAAGAGTTGTTTCATATGCCTCACGACAGCTTCGACCTCATGAGTTAAACTATGCCACGCATGATTTGGAGTTAGCAGCCGTAGTACATACGCTCAAGACCTGGAGACATTTTCTTATTGGAAACTGTTGTGATGTATACACGGATCACAAGAGTTTGAAGTGTATCTTCACGTGGAAGGAGCTGAATCTCAGGCAGAGGAGATGGTTGGAGCTCATAAAGGATTATGATATGAAGCTGCATTATCACCCAGGAAAGGACAATGTTGTAGCAGACGCTTTAAGCCGCAAGAGTTATATCAATACTCTTCTAACCGGAGGATTACCACGGGAGTTAGCCGAAGATCTCAGGGAACTTCGATTGGAGATAGTTCCGAGAGGTTTTGTTGCAGCTTTGGAGGTTCAATCCACATTATTGGGAAAGATTCGAGAAGCCCAGAAGACTGATAAGGAGATTGCGCAGATAAAGGAGAAGATGAGAAAAGGGAAGGCCAAAGGTTTTCGTGAGGATGAGCACGAAACTTTATGGTTTGAGGATCGTATTTATGTGCCCAATGATGCGGAGATCAGGAAGTTAATACTTCAGGAGGCTCACGACTCGCCATAGTCGATTCACCCCAGAAATAGTAAGATGTATTTGGATTTGAAGGAGCGTTTCTGGTGGACTGGTATGAAGAAGGATATTGCCGAGTATGTAGCAGTATGTGATGTATGTCGGAGAGTTAAGGTAGAACACCAGAAGCCAACAGGATTACTACAGCCTATGCCGATACCCAAATGGAAGTGGGATAAGCTTGGCATAGATTTCATCACTGGATTACCCAGGACACAATCAGGATATGATTCTATCTGGGTAGTAGTTGATCGCTTGACCAAAGTGGCTCACATTATCCCCGTGAAAACCACTTATACAAGCGCGAAGTTGGCCAAGATATATATGACCAGGATCGTATGTCTGCATGGAGTTCCAAGGACCATCGTATCAGATAGAGAAACACAGTTTACCTTAAAGTTTTGGAATCAGTTGCATCAGACTTTGGGTACTAGGCTAGAGTTCAGTACATCCTTTCATCCGCAGACAGATGGACACACAGAGAGAGTCAATCAGATTCTGGAGGACATGTTGAGAACTTGTGCGCTAGATTATGAATCTAGTTGGGATGATAGTTTGCCTTACGCAGAGTTCTCATACAACAACAACTATCAGGCTAGTTTGAAGATGGCCCCTTTCGAAGCTTTGTATGGAAGGAGGTGCAGGACACCATTGATGTGGGATGAAGTTGGAGACCGTTAGTTGTTCGGACCGGATTTAATCAAGGAGTCTGAAGAGAAGGTTAAGTTGATTCGTGATAGATTGAAGGTAGATCAGTCCAGGCAGAAGAGTTATGCGGACACCAAATGCAAGGAGGTAGCCTACGAAATCGGAGACACAACATATCTTCGTGTGTCACCACTGCGAGGAGTTAAACGATTTGGAGTTAAAGGAAAGTTAGCCCCAAGATTTGTAGGACCATATAGAGTTTTGGAACGTATGAGAGAAGTGGCCTACAAGTTGGAGTTACCCGAAGGCTTATCGGGAGTTCATGATGTGTTTCACGTTTCCCAGTTGAAGAAGTGCCATACAGAGATGGCCGATATTCCTCTGAGAGATACAGTGCCCTTGGAAGCAATTCAGTTGGAGAGTGACCTAACCTACGAGGAGAAACCCGTCAAGATTCTCGAGTTTGCCAGCCGAGTTACACGCAACAAGGTTATCAAGTTTTGCAAAGTTCAATGGAGCCACCATACCGAGGAAGAAGCCACCTGGGAACGAGAGGAAGACCTACGGAAAGACCACCCACACCTATTTTCTAGCCAACCCGAATCTCGAGGGCGAGATTCATCTTAAGGGGGGTAGGTTTGTAACATCCCAATTTTCAATTTGGATGTTATACATAGATCATCATATGCATATCATATTTTATTTGCATTTTGGTTGTGATCCTAGAAATCTTAAGCAACTCAAGGACCCAAGGAGAGAGTTGGAGGTTTCACAAATTTTCATATTTGAATTTAATTCAAATTTGAAAAGAGGATCAATTTGATTTTTATTTTTTCTCTACAATTAGTTCCAATAATAAAAATAAATGAGAGAAGATAATATGGCTTCTTCAACAGACGAGAAATATTGGAGAAGGAATTTTAAAATCAAATTATTATTTTATTGGTATTTTATTTGCTGTTTTATTTGAATTAGAGAAAAACATGCATTTTTTAAAATTGCATTTTAGTCCAGAGAAATGTTCATCTCGTTCTAAATATTAGGTTTGGATGGTGAAAATTGTTTCTGGAATTTTTAGATTTTTTAAAATATTTTATTAGGATTTTTGTTCACGGCGAAATTTATTTTATTTTTAAAAAACGTTCCTGGGCCGGCGCAGCCGCAGCCGGGCCACGGCCCAGCTCGCGCGTCGCCTTCCTCCTCGCACGCGAGGAGTCCCCGCCGCCGCCGCCTGGGGAGTCCGGCTCGGACTCCCGTTCCGACGCCCCCTCGCCCAAGCCACCGCCCCCGGACTTTATAAGCCGCCGCCCCGCCTCCCTCTCCTCCTCACCAAGCCACCGCCACCGCCGAGCCCCGCCGAGCTGAGCCGCGTATTCGCCGTTGCCCGCGCGCGCCGCCGCCTCCTCGCGCCGCACCACCGCCTCGCCGCCGTCGCCGCGCCACCGGAGCCGCCGGATCTCGCCGCCGCTCGCCGGATTTCCGCCGCCGGTTTTCTCCGGTTAAAAGGTATAAAACGTTCGGTTTTCCCGGTTTATTTTTTAGATCATTTTTTGTTTTAGTTCGTTAGTTGACGAACGTTCACCCGTTAGTTTTTGTTAACGAACGGATTCGTTCGTTAGTTCTGTTGACGAAGTTCGTTCCGTAGATTTTTCTTTTTTACTTTTATTCTCGGCCAGGGACCTATCCGTAAATACTTTCATCGCAGATTAGTCCCTGAACTTCAAACCCTCGCTACTTTTTGCTCGTTTATCCAAATCTAGTGAAACCAACGCCAGAATCTTCATATTGATCCCCTCTGTTCAGATAATCAACTTGAACATGGTTCTGACAATTTAAAATTTGGTTTCAAGCAGATTTGTTCTTGAACTTCTTTTGATCGTAGTTTGAGTTTCGTAGCTCCGATTCGATTGATTCTTTTTGCAAATCGAAGCTCTTCTCTAGAACTTTCTGTTCAGATATTTTCATTTGAGTTTTACCCTTGCATATTATGCTTGAGTGCTTATGTATGCTATTGTTTGTTCACGATAGAGTTTCCGGAGTGCGAGGCTTGCTACTACGAATCTCTAGGGTTTTCCGATCGTCAGCAAGGCAAGTAACACTTTGATCATATCCCTTTAATACCCAGTTTTTATGCATTAGTTTCAACCCTCAAACATTGCATGAGTAGGATTTGATAACATGTGGGTATTGGGAAGTAGTTGATGAGGTAGAACCTATTGTCTTATATCAAACCCTGGGGAGTTACTACGTTATGCTTATACTGCTATACTATGGTCGTAGACGTGGTTTGGTTTGAGTGATTCATGACAGATGTGAGTGTTATTATGAATTAAGGGATAACTTAAGGTGGCTACATTAATACACATCTGGGTGGATTGTTTGTGGGCACCTGGGGAATCCACTGTTGTCCAAGGAGATCTTGGGGCATCCGTGTGATCATCCTATGGTTCGCCACCCAGGCTCAAAGGGATCATAAGATTATTCATGCTAGAAACTTCCGTGTGCAGCCACAAGCCATTATGGGCTCTGGCATAGTTGATTAAGTTGTGGGAAACCTTTCCATGATGGGCTAGCAGATGTAGGGGATTGTAGGTGTACCGACCTATCTATCGGTTAAGGGGACCTCTTCGGAAAGACTGTGTCTCGGTCATCCGTTTCTCAAACATCATGCAGTGCGAGAAATTCAACGGAGGAGATCCAGTCTTGTGGGGAGAAGTGCGCAAACCTCTGCAGAGTGTACAAACTAATCATGGTTAGCCGTGTCCCCGGTTATGGACATCTTGAGTATCTGGTACTTGAATTATTGATTGGATCTCATCACTTTACTTAATTAATTTGTTGGGTTGATAATGTAATATTTTGGGATTGAGATGGGGTTACCATTCTCAATATTATCAACAAACTTTGTAGTTAAATAAAATATATTCCTTTGTGGTA
Source organism: Triticum aestivum (assembly GCF_018294505.1). NCBI lineage: Eukaryota > Viridiplantae > Streptophyta > Magnoliopsida > Poales > Poaceae > Triticum > Triticum aestivum. Next base: position 170,872,915 of record NC_057814.1, read on the forward strand.
GGGAAAAACTAGCTTTTATGCAAATGATAACCATAGAGCCTCCACCAGCCATATATGCATGTAGTGATAGCTGTTATATGTTCATTGCTCTATAGTGTTATCTTGCCAGCATATTCCATGTGCTGACCTACACAGGCTGCGACGTATTATGTTGCATAGTTTCAGACGAAGAGTAAGGTGCGCTAGGTCATTGTCATGCACTCAGTTTTGCCGTGGAGTTGGATGGACTCTTGTACCTTCGAAGCTTCCGCTGTTAACTTATTTAGATGGCCTTCAGCCATATTATTGTAATAAGTTCTCTTTTGAGACATTCGATGTAATAAGTGTGTGATTGAACTCTGTTATAAATCCTCGAGTACTGTGTGTGTCAGCAATACCGATCCAGGGATGACACTTAAGCACAGAGACTTGACCGTCTGAGGTCAAGTCGCTACAGGGCTTTAGCAAGAGTGTAGTTCAAATCCATCTCATGCAAATATCAAAAAGATAACAATATGATGAATGATAATCAAGGGAAAATGCAACAGGAAAACTCAATATCGGTTTTCATATGTAATCAACCTTCAAACACAATAGGCAGATGCGACTGAGTAAACTGAAGGTTGGAAATATTTAAGACGAAAACTATGACAGAAAAGCGTGAAACACAGTACAACTGAATTAGCTCACCCCTTCATATGATCTATGGTTAGTGTCATAAGCTCATTTTCTTTAATTTCGAAGGCAACTGCTCTACGAAAATCATCATTGAAGCAATCATATCAGAAATTCGTGAAACTGATTTGTAAAGCTTCATAACTGCAAAATGCAATAACATGTCTATAAATTCAAACATGTCTATAAATTCAAACGTCAGTGGCACAACCACAATGTTGCTAACCCCTTTTCAGATAAATGCAGCGGTATCACAAGACAAAAGGAGAATAAAAGTGCAAAAAAACACTGCATCATGAATCATAGTCTACTTCAATGTAAAAAAGTAGCATGGAAGTCTACTTCAATGCAATGATAAAAGATAATAATACCTCTCCATAGTAATCAATAACTAATCTCCTATCTGCTTGAGTTCTTCAAGGTGAAGTAGAACTGGTTCATGTATTGTATCCTGATGTGGCCAATGTCAACTGAAGAGAAGTGCTTGTGTAGCTAGCATAACCGGATGCTAAATTTCCATGGACTTCATTACAAACACTCTACGGTCATCGATGCTTGGAAAAAGTAAAGTTGCAATACACATGCTAGCGCAAGAGATAAAGAAAACTCAAAAGATGAGATAAAAATATGGATGTAATTCCACTAAAACATAAAATACCTATTTGTGGAGGAACCCAAATAAAGCATCCTCTAAAATATTTTTCCTCCTAATAAGTAAAATTAAGATCATCGCCTGGATGACAACAACCACTAAAATACCTCTTAGGAAGAGAATCGCCGGATATTCTAATGATACAAAGCCTGAGAAAAAAAAATATAGAGTGCCCTGCATTATTTTTCAGTTTATAAGGCAGCAATCGGTCTGCCTAAAGCACGAAAAATCAGGCGCCTGGTTTGAAAAATAAAATAACCCTTATTCTTCATGATAGGTCACACACAAGCAAAATCAACATTAACCACTACAAAGGTATTAGGACAATGATACTATGTACGCTAGGTATCTATGCAAGCTCAATCTCATTTTTATGCCATTCGTATGTGAAATAGTCAAGTGTCCTCATTCACCCTAAAATATATATTTGCCAAACCAAGGAATCGTGGATTCCCTAAATCTCTAAGTTAGGCAGATGCTAAGGCATCAAGCCCATTACAAGTTGCCTCGGAAAGGATTACAGGAAATTCCTTTTTTACCAACAAAAATTTCAAAAGATTTCTTTATTCATAGAAACATAAGTGAGTATCTGATTATAAGGGAAATACACCCTCTTAAGGCAAGTATAGTAGTTCATAATGCTCACCTAGCATGCAAAAAACACAGATCAGCCATGTAATCTTCACTGGATGATAGGTTATTACTTTTATTTCCTTGTTTGGTGAAGATGATAAGGTCAACACTGATGGGTCAGGCATGTTGTTCTTCAGAAAATAAATCTGTAAAATACATCACAACACTTATTTTAGCTTTCACAATATTGGCAAATATAACGTGTATCTTTAGAGTCGTCGGCAACACCAAGCTTCAGAAACTCCTTGTAGAATAACAGAAAATACTGATCAATTACTCGCTATTGCCGAGGTGAAGCTAGCAGTTACACAATTAAGTATTCCAGTGTAAGAATAAAAGTAGAACATTTACCTGGCCTCCCATTAAGCTCATGGGCTAGGTGCTGCTGATGGATCAACACTAAGAACAGGAAGTGTGGGTGAACCATCCGACATCAACATATCAGTTAGGATGGATGGAATGTACACTGGATGCATGCCAAAATATACTACATTAAATAATATTAGCACCAAGATGTTTAGATCAACTATTCTATCATTTGGAACATACAATTGAAGAGAACAAAATAAGGTAATTATAATACGCCCATGAGATCATGAAGTTAACACTTGCAGTACTATGCTTTGTCATCGCTTTGATTTCTTCAGTTTGTGTATCAAGAGGAGGATGCGTTCCTACAGAAAACAGCCACCTAACTCAATTTTGGTTTGCTCAAGTTTGGTACAGAATGAACTGCTAACCTAATATTTTTTACGATTCTTAGTAACCCTATCAGCAGGGAAAAGTTCTTGAAAACTTTGATGTGTTAACATAGAACTTTCGTAACAGATTAGAAATTACAATGGGGAAACATTAGTCATCATGTGTATTAATACCGACCTTGACGCCTCCATGAAGCTTGTTAATAATCTTTGTGCCCAATGCTTCATTTTCTACATCTTCTGCAATAGACGTGTTGATCATTCTGGCCATGCCCTTTTCGTTCGTCGACACAGAATCAACAACCATTGGGATACCACATCTCGTATAAATTGCATTCATTCCAGAACCATGCCTATTCTAGAACAAATCTTCCATGTCTCGTATCAGTAAGTATTTCCTTTGTCAGAATAATAGCACATGTTTTACCTGAAAATGTTCAAACATCAGTACAATACAGCCGAGTATTGTACAACTGACTTTATTGTGCCCCCTTCAACAACAGGAAAATTGTGGCATGAAGAAAAACTGATCATTTTCAAAGACTATAGTAGGGTTCATTTGGTAAATGCTCTGCAGAACTATGATAAACTTCCATACATTAGCTCTCGAGTTGCCTGGGTTGTCAGACCAGATATTCGGTACTTCCTTCGCATGTTGCCACGATGAGTACTTCCACCTTTACTCCTCTCGGTGCCTTCTTGATCTATGGTGTATATAAGTACAGAAAGAGCACAAAAATCAGTTTGGAAATAGTAGGCATTGAGCATATTTCAGCTCAAGAAACCCACATTTTATTTGCTCTTAAAAGGAAAAGTTATTTTAGCAGGGAGACCTTAACATGTTCAGCGTCTGAGAGTGGCCTCGAATGGATGTCAGAACGCAGCAGCCGTGCGTCATAATCTATTATACGCAATGGCTCAATGAAAGCCGTCGCTGACATATCTGGAAAAGCACAAAAATGATGAGAAATAAACACATCTTTTCATAAATCGAACAGACAAAGACAAAGAAGAACATAATTTGATATGACAGTTCCAGTGGTGAGATTATTTCCTGTATGCGAGATACTTTACCAATATTGAGTGACAAGCCCATCTGAGTAGGTCGAATGCTCTGGCAAAACCCACACCAGCTCTCTAAGCCGTTGCCGAGGGGTTGCCTCCTGCCCAGGTCAGGCGAAAAGAATGACCCTCCAAATGGCGTATATCTGCCAGATAAACCAAAGCTACCAACCTTTGAGCCGTCGCCCGCCCCCGCCTTTTGAAATTAGAAGTGGTTCCACTACTGTTGATGCCTACATGGATATCCATGGCATTCCAAAGGCTTATTCCTTCTGCTGATCGTTTTATAGATGAAGTTGATTCTCTTTCAGAATAGTAGAATACCATATTTGTCGGAGTAAATGACCATGGGTAGCCTCATCAGCCCCCATGGTATTTCAAGACATCGGGGCTAGCTGCGCCCCTCACACCTTGCGGAAGTGCTGCCGCCTTCTTTGGCCAGCTGGTCCAAGAGGCCGGCTGCTAAAAAGCGGCACGACCACAGAAGACGACCACGAGGGAGCCAACTCCTAGCAGGCGGCCCCTCGTCCCCTCAAAGTTTGCACCCCATTACCACGACGAGACGGGGTGTGGCTACAGTACAGCCTGCCACCCCCGAATTCGGGGCGGATCGTGGCCACAGTGCGGTGTACCAGGCGGACACCCCTCGCCCGACGCGGCACTGTTACCACGCAGTCCATGACATCACCTACGCCAGAGGGAGCCACGCTCCCACGACAGGCGGGCGGAACGGCCTGCAGGCGGCGGGCCCTACCGTCCGCGAGCCACCAGAAGGCGGCGAACCCCAAGCAGACGGCAACAAGGGTAGGCCGACTCCTAGCAGCCGGCCCCTCTCCCCCTTGGAGTCTGTGCGCCATTACCCAGATGAGACGTATCTATAATTTTTGATTGTTCCATGCTATTATATTATCTGTTTTGGATGTTTAATGGGTTTTAATATGCTCTTTTATATTATTTTTGGGACTAACCTATTAACCGGAGGCCGAGTGCCGGTTTCTGTTTTTTTGCCTATTTTAGAGTTTCGCAGAAAAGGAATACCAAACGGAGTCCAAACAGAATGAAACCTTCGCGATGATCTTTCTTGGACCGAAAGCAATCCAGAAGACTTGGAGTCGAAGTCTGGAACGCCACGAGGCAGGAGGGCGTGCCCAGGGGGTAGGCGCGCCCCCACCCTCGTGGGCCCCTCGTAGCTCCACCGGCGTACTTTTTTCACCTATATATACTCTTATACCCTAGATCGATACCAGAGAGCCATGAAACCACTTTTCCACCGCCGCAACCTTCTGTACCCGTGAGATCCCATCTTGGGGCCTTTTTCGGCGATCTGCCGGAGGGGGAATCGATCACGGAGGGCTTCAACATCAACACCATTGCCTCTCCGATGAAGCGTGAGTAGTTTACCACAGACCTTCGGGTCCATAGTTATTAGCTAGATGCCTTCTTCTCTCTCTTTGATTCTCAATACAAAGTTCTCCTCGATGTTCTTGGAGATCTATTCGATGTAATACTCTTTTGCAGTGTGTTTGCCGAGATCCGATGAATTGTGGATTTATGAACAAGATTATCTATGAATATTATTTGGTTCTTCTCTGAATTCTTATATGCATGATTTGATATCTTTGCAAGTCTCTTCGAATTATCAGTTTAGTTTGGCCTACTAGATTGATCTTTCTTGCAATGGGATAAGTGCTTAGCTTTGGGTTCAATCTTGCGGTGTCCTTTCCCAGTGACAGTAGGGGCAGCAAGACACATATTGTGTTGTTGCCATCGAGGATAAAAATATGGGGTTTATATCATATTGCTTGAGTTTATCCCTCTACATCAGGTCATCTTGCTTAATGCGTTACTCTGTTCTTATGAACTTAATACTCTAGATGCATGCTGTATAGTGGTCGATGTGTGGAGTAATAATAGTAGATGCAGAATCATTTCGATCTACTTGACACGGACGTGATGCCTATATTCATGATCATTGCCTTAGATGTCTTCATAACTATGCGCTTTCTATCAATTGCTCGGCAGTAATTTGTTCACCCACCGTAATACATGCTATCTTGAGAGAAGCACTAGTGAAACATATGGCACCCGGGTCTCTTTCTTATTATATTGCATCTCTTTTATTTATATCGCATCTCGTTTACTATTTTGCAATCTTTACTTTCCAATACAACAAAAATACCAAAAATATTTACTTTATTATCTTTATTAGATCTCACTTTTGCGAGTGACCGTGAAGGGATTGACAACCCCTTTATCGCGTTGGTTGCAAGGTTCTTGATTGTTTGTGCAGGTACTAGGTGACTTGCGCGTTGTCTCCTACTGGATTGATACCTTGGTTCTCAAAACTGAGGAAAATACTTACGCTACTTTGCTGCATCACCCTTTCCTCTTCAAGGGAAAACCAACGCATGCTCAAAAGGTACCAAGAAGGATTTCTGGCACCGTTGCCGGGGAGATCTAGGCAGGGTCAAGACATACCAAGTACCCATCGTAAACTCTTCTCCCTCGCATTACATTATTTGCCATTTGCCTCTCAGTTTCCTCTCCCACACTTCTAAAACGATTTTCGAAAACCTTTGCCCTTTTCTTCGCCCTCTTCCGTTTGTCTTTTTCGTTTTCTTGTGTTGCCATGTGCCTTCTATGTGCTTGCATCTTCGCTTGCTAAAAATCTATTGTTATGGATCCTCATCCCCTTTCTAATCTTTGTAAGAGATCCAAATATGATGAACCAATTGCTAGTGAGTTGTGTGCACTAGATTATCTTTATGAGGTTTTGCTTGAAATCCGTCAATCTGGAAATTGGGATGAAGTACTTTATGAAGTGATTCATGGTAGATCTTTGAATGAAAAGCATGATTGCAATGATGGTATTATAAATTCTATTAATGTCAGTTGTGCTAACAATATGCAAAACCCTAAGCTTGGGGATGCTAGTTTTGCTATATCCTCTACTTGTTGCAATGATCATGATTGGGGTGATTCTTCTTATGATCTTGAAAATTTATTTAAACCTCATGATGAATATGCTTGCGATAATATTAAAAGTGGGTTTGGAAGAGTGTCAAATCTAGGTAATAATGATCCCACTACTTTGGAGAATGATCAATCTTATGAAATTTTTGATAAAAGTGGGCTTGGAGAGGTCATGACTTTATTTGATGACCCCACTATTTTGGAAGAGTGTCAACTTTGCATGCATGTGGATCGTAAAAAGAAAATTTTACTTGATAGTTATATTGTTGAATTTGATCATGATCATACATGTAATTATTATGAGAGAGGAAAATATGGTTGTAGAAATTTTTATGTTATTAAATTTCCTCTCGTTGTGTTGAGATTGTCAATGTTTTATTCCTCTCCTTTGCATATGCTAGATATTTCTTGTCTTGATAATTTATTTTCCTATAAAATTCCTATGCATAGGAAGTATGTTAGACTTAAATGTGTTTTTCACATGTTACATGATGCTCTCTTCGTGTTTTAATTATTATCTTTCCTGCGAGCATTAATAAAATCTTATGCCTAGCTAGGGGCATAAAACTATAGCGCTTGTTGGGAGGCAACCCAATGAATAAATTTTATTTTTGATTTTTGCTTTCTGTTCTTGTGTGTTTACACAATTATGCTACTGTTATGATTGTGTTTTTTTGTGTTAGTGTTTGTGCCAAGTAGAACCGATAGGATCTTCTTGGGTGATAGTTGTTTGATCTTGCTGAAAAAGACAGAAACTTTGCGCTCACGAAAATAATTGTTAAAATTCACCAGAACGTGATAAAATGCTAATTCTTTTTGCATAAGATTAATATACAAATTATACAGGTTTTCCTAGTTTTTCAGAATTTTTGGAGTTCCGGAAGTATTCGAACAAATCAGATTTCTACAGACTGTTCTGTTTTTGACAGATTCTGTTTTTCGTGTGTTGTTTGCTTATTTTGATGAATCTATGAGTAGTATCAGGGGGTATGAACCATAGAGAAGTTGGAATACAGTAGGTTTAACACCAATATAAATAAAGAATGAGTTCATTACAGTACCTTAAAGTGGTGGTTTATTTTCTTATACTAACGGATGATACGTCCATTTTGCATCATGCTTTTATATCGATATTTATTGCATTATGGGCTGTTATTACACGTTATGTCACAATACTTATGCCTATTCTCTCTTATTTTACAAGGTTTACATGAAGAGGGAGAATGCCGGCAGCTGGAATTCTGGGCTGGAAAAGGAGCAAATATTAGAGACCTATTCTGCACAACTTCAAAAGTCCTGAACTCCACGGAAGTTATTTTTGGAATTAATAAAAAATACTGAGAGAAGAAAGTACCATTGGGGGGCCACCCACCATCCACGAGGGTGGGGCGCGCCCTACCCCCTGGGCGCGCCCCCTGCCTCGTGGGCCCCCTGGCAGGCCTCCGGTGCCCATCTTCTTCTATATGAAGTCTTTTACCCTGGAAAGAATCATAAGCAAGCTTTCGGGAAGAAACTCCGCCGCCACGAGGCGGAACCTTGGCGGAACCAATCCAGGGCTCCGGCAGAGCTGTACTGCCGGGGAAACTTCCCTCCGGGAGGGGGAAATCATCACCATCGTCATCACCAACGATCCTCTCATCGGGAGGGGGTCAATCTCCATCAACATCTTCACCAGCACCATCTCCTCTAAAACCCTAGTTCATCTCTTGTATCCAATCTTTGTCCCAAAGCCTCAGATTGGTACCTGTGGGTTGCTAGTAGTGTTGATTACTCCTTGTAGTTGATGCTAGTTGGTTTATTTGGTGGAAGATCATATGTTCAGATCCTTTATGCATATTAATACCCCTCTGATTATGAACATGAATATGATTTGTGAGTAGTTACGTTTTTTCCTGAGGACATTGGAGAAGTCTTGCTATAAGTAGTCATGTGAATTTGGTATTCGATTGATATTTTGATGAGATGTATGTTGTCTCTCCTCCAGTGGTGTTATGTGAACGCCGACTACATGACACTTCACCATTGTTTGGGCCTAGAGGAAGGCATTGGGAAGTATTAAGTAGATGATGGGTTGCTAGAGTGACAGAAGCTTAAACCCTAGTTTATGCGTTGCTTCGTAAGGGGCTGATTTGGATCCATATGTTTCATGCTATGGTTAGGTTTACCTCAATACTTCTTTTGTAGTTGCGGATGCTTGCAATAGGGGTTAATCATAAGTGGGATGCTTGTCCAAGAAAGGACAGCACCCAAGCACCGGTCCACCCACATACCAAATTATCAAAGTACCGAACGCGAATCATATGAGCGTGATGAAAACTAGCTTGACGATAATTCCCATGTGTCCTCGGGAGCGCTTTTCTCTATATAAGAGTTTGTCCAGGCTTGTCCTTTGCTACAAAAAGGATTGGGCCATCTTACTGCACCTTATTTACTTTCATTACTTGTTACTCGTTACAAATTACCTTATCACAAAACTATCTGTTACCGATAATTTCAGTGCTTGCAGAGAATACCTTACTGAAAACCGCTTGTCATTTCCTTCTGCTCCTCGTTGGGTTCAACACTCTTACTTATCGAAAGGACTATGATAGATCCCCTATACTTGTGGGTCATCAAGACTCTTTTCTGGCGCCGTTGCCGGGGAGTCTATGCATAAGTCAAGACATACCAAGTACCCATCACAAACTCTTATCCCTCGCATTACATTATTTGCCATTTGCCTCTCGTTTTCCTCTCCCCCACTTCACCCTTGCCGTTTTATTCACCCTCCTTTTTCGTTCGCCTCTTTTTCGCTTGCTTCTCTTTTGCTTGTGTGTTGGACTGCTTGCTTGTCACGATGGCTCAAGATAATACTAAATTGTGTGACTTTGCCAATACCAACAACAATGATTTTCTTAGCACTCCGATTGCTCCTCTTACCGATGCTAAATCTTGTGAAATTAATGTTGCTTTGCTGAATCTTGTCATGAAAGATCAATTCGCCGGCCTTCCTAGTGAAGATGCCGCTACTCATCTAAATAGCTTTGTTGATTTGTGTGATATGCAAAAGAAGAAAGATGTGGACAATGATATTGTTAAATTGAAGCCATTTCCTTTTTCGCTTAGAGATCGTGCTAAAACTTGGTTTTCGTCTTTGCCTAAAATAGTATTGATTCTTGGAATAAGTGCAAAGATGCTTTTATCATTAAGTATTTTCCTCCCGCTAAGATCATCTCTCTTAGAAACGATATTATGAATTTTAAGCATCTTGATCATGAACATGTTGCACAAGCTTGGGAGAGAATGAAATTAATGATACGTAATTGCCCTACACATGGTTCGAATCTATTGATGATTATACATAATTTTTATGCCGGATTGAATTTTGCTTCTAGAAATCTTTTAGATTCGGCCTCGGGAGGCACTTTTATGGAAATCACTTTAGGAGAAGCTACTAAACTCCTAGATAATATTATGGTTAATTATTCTCAATGGCACACTGAAAGATCTACTAGTAAAAAGGTGCATGCAATTGAAGAGATTAATGTTTTGAGTGGAAAGATGGATGAACTTATGAAATTATTTGCTAATAAGAGTGTTTCTTCTGATCCCAATGATATGCCTTTGTATACCTTGATTGAGAATAATAATGCATCTATGGATGTGAATTTTGTTGGCAGGAACAATTTTGGTAACAACTCTTATATAGGGAGCTTTAATCCTAGGCAGTATCCTAGTAATTCCTCTAATAATCATGGTAATTCCTACAACAACTCTTCTGGAAATTTTAATAAGATGCCCTCTGATTTTGAGACTAGTGTTAAAGAATTTATGATTTCTCAAAAGAATTTCAATGCTTTGCTTGAAGAAAAATTGCCTAAGATTGATGAATTGGCTAGAAACATGGATAGAATTTCTCTTGATGTTGATTCTTTGAAACTTAGATCTATTCCACCTAAGCATGATATCAATGAGTCTCTCAAGGCTATGAGAATTTCCATTGACGAGTGCAAAGAAAGAACCGCTAGAATGCGTGCTAAAAAAGATTGCTATGCGAAAGCGTGTTCTTCTAGTTTTCATGATAATAAGGATGAAGATCTAAACATGATTGATGTGTCTCCTATTAAATGTTTGTTTTGCAATATGAATCTTGATAATGATGGGACTGGAGATGAGTCAACTTTAGTTAAAAGGCGTCCCAATGATTCGGAGTTTTTAGATCTTGATGCAAAAATTGGTAAAAGTGGGATTGAAGAGGTAAAAACTTTACATAGCAATGAACCCACTATTTTGGATTTCAAGGAATTTAATTATGATAATTGTTCTTTAATAGATTGTATTTCCTTTTTGCAATCCATGCTAAATTCTCCGCATGCTTATAGTCAAAATAAGGCTTTTACTAAACATATCGTTGATGCTTTAATGCAATCTTATGAAAAAAAGCTTGAATTGGAAGTTTCTATCCCTAGAAAACTTTATGATGAATGGGAACCTACTATTAAAAATAAAATTAAAGATCATGAATGCTATACTTTGTGTGATTTGGGTGCTAGTGTTTCCACGATTCCAAAAACTTTGTGTGATATGTTAGGTTTCCGTGAATTTGATGATTGTTCTTTAAACCTGCACCTTGCGGATTCCACTATTAAGAAACCTATGGGAAGAATTAATGATGTTCTTATTTTTGCAAATAGGAATTATGTGCCCATAGATTTCATTGTCCATGACATAGATTGCAGTCCTTCATGTCCTATTATTCTTGGTAGACCTTTCCTTAGAACGATTGGTGCAATTATTGATATGAAAGAAGGGAATATTAGATTCCAATTTCCGTTAAGGAAAGGCATGGAACACTTTCCTAGAAATAAAATTAAATTACCTTATGAATCTATTATGAGAGCTACTTATGGATTGCATGCCAAAGATGACAATACCTAGATCTATCCTTGCCTTTATGCCTAGCTAGGGGCGTTAAACGATAGCGCTTGTTGGGAGGAAACCCAATTTTATTTTTGTTTCTTGCTTTTTGGTTCTGTTTAGGAATAAATATTTGATCTATTCTATGGTTAGATGTGTTTTTATGTTTTAATTAGTGTTTGTCCCAAGTAGAACCTTTGGGAAGACTTGGGTGAAGTCTTGTTGATCTTGCTGTAAAAAACAGAAACTTTAGCGCTCACGAGATTAGCTACAACTTTTTACTGGAGAGTGCTATTTAGTTGATTATTTTCGGAGATGATTAATAGATTTATTCCTCACGTCCAGAAATTTATTTTAGAATTTTTGGAGTTATATAAGTATACGTTTGATACAGATTACTACAGACTGTTCTATTTTTGACAGATTCATTTTTTCGTGTGTTGTTTTCTTATTTTGATGAATCTGTGGCTAGTATTGGAGGCTATGAACCATACAGAAGTTGGAATAAAGTAGGTTTAACACCAATATAAATAAAGAATGAGTTCATTACAGTACCTTGAAGTGGTGTTTTCTTTTGTTTCGCTAACGGAGCTCACGAGATTTTCTGTTAAGTTTTGTGTTATGAAGTTTTCAAGTTTTGGGTAAAGATTTGATGGATTATGGAACAAGGAGTGGCAAGAGACTAAGCTTGGGGATGCCCAAGGCACCCCAAGGTAAAATACAAGGACAACCAAAATGCCTAAGCTTGGGGATACCCCGGAAGGCATCCCCTCTTTTGTCTTCGTCCATTGGTAACTTTACTTGGAGCTATATTTTTATTCACCACATGATGTGTGTTTTGCTTGGAGCGTCTTGTATGATTTGAGTCTTTGCTTTTAGTTCACCACAATCATCCTTGCTGTACACACCTTTTGGGAGAGACACACATTAATGGAATTTGTTAGAATACTCTATGTGCTTCACTTATATCTTCTGAGCTAAACAATTTTGCTCTAGTACTTCACTTATATCTTTTAGAGCACGGTGGTGGTTTTATTTTATAGAAATCATTGATCTGTCATGCTTCACTTATATTATTTTGAGAGTCCTTTAGAACAGCATGGTAATTTGATTTTGCTATAAAATTAGTCCTAATATTATAGGCATCCAAGTTGGATATAATAAAACCTTTCGTAAGTGCATTGAATACTAGGAGAAGTTTGATACTTGATGATTGTTTTGAGATATGGAGATAGTGATATTAAAGTTGAGCTAGTTGAGTAGTTGTGAAATTGAGAAATACTTGTGTTGAAGTTTGCAAGTCCCGTAGCATGCACGTATGGTAAACGTTGTGTAACAAATTTGAAACATGAGGTGTTCTTTGATTGTCATCCTTATGAGTGGCGGTCGGGGACGAGCGATGGTATTTTCCTACCAATCTATCCCCCTAGGAGCATGCGCATAGTGCTTGGTTTTTGATGACTTGTAGATTTTTGCAATAAGTATGTGAGTTCTTTATGACTAATGTTGAGTCCATGGATTATACACACTCTCAACCTTCCATCATTGCTAGCCTCTTCGGTACCGTGCATTGCCCTTTCTCACCTTGAGAGTTGGTGCAAACTTCGCCGGTGCATCCAAACCCCGTGATACGATACGCTCTATCACACATAAACCTCCTTATATCTCCCTCAAAACAGCCACCATACCTACCTATTATGGCATTTCCATAGCCATTCCGAGATATATTGCCATGCAACTTTCCACCGTTCCGTTTATTATGACACGCTTCATCATTGTCATATTGCCTTGCATGATCATGTAGTTGACATCGTATTTGTGGCAAAGCCACCATGCATATTATTTCATACATGTCACTCTTGATTCATTGCCCATCCCGGTACACCGCCGGAGGCATTCATATAGAGTCATATTTTGTTCTAGTATCGAGTTGTAATCATCGAGTTGTAATCATCGAGTTGTAAATAAATAGAAGTGTGATGATCATCATTAATAGAGCATTGTCCCAAATAAAAAAAAGAGAAAGTCCAAAAAAAGGAGGCCCAAAAAAAAGAAAAAAGAAAAAAGAAAAAAAAAGAAAAAAGGAAGAGAAATAAAAAGGGACAATGCTACTATCCTTTTTCCACACTTGTGCTTCAAAGTAGCACCATGATCTTTATGATAGAGAGTCTCTTGTTTTGTCACTTTCATATACTAGTGGGAATTTTTTATTATAGAACTTGGCTTGTATATTCCAACAATGGGCTTCCTCAAATGCCCTAGGTCTTCGTGAGCAAGCAAGTTGGATGCACACCCACTTAGTTTCTTTTGTTGAGCTTTCACACATTTATAGCTCTAGTGCCTCCATTGCATGGCAATCCCTACTCCTTGCATTGACATCAATTGATGGGCATCTCCCTAGCCCGTTGATTAGCTGCTTCAATGTGAGACTTTGTCCTTTTTTGTCTTCTCCACACAACCCCCATCATCATACTCTATTCCACCCATAGTGCTATATCCATGGCTCAAGATCATGTATTGGGTGAAAGTTGAAAAAAGTTTGAGATTACTAAAGTATGAAACAATTGCTTGGCTTGGGGTTGTGCAAGATGAGAGCATTCTTGTGTGACGAAAATGGAGCATGACCAAACTATATGATTTTGTAGGGATGAACTTTCTTTGGCCATGTTATTTTGAGAAGACATAATTGCTTGATTAGTATGCTTGAAGTATTATTATTTTTATGTCAATATTAAAATTTTATCATGAATCTTTCGGATCTGAACATTCATGCCACAATAAAGAAAATTACATTCAAGAATATGCTAGGTAGCATTCCACATCAAAAATTCTGTTTTTATCATTTACCTACTCGAGGACGAGTAAGAATTAAGCTTGGGGATGCTTGATACGTCTCCAACGTATCTATAATTTTTGATTGCTCCATGCTATTATATATTCTGTTTTGGATGTTTAATGGGCTTTATTATACACTTTTATATTATTTTTGGGACTAACCTACTAACCCAAGGCCCACATCAAAAATTGCTATTTTTTTTGCCTATTTCAGTGTTTCACAGAAAAGGAATATCAAACGGAGTCCAAACGGAATGAAACCTTCTGGAGCGTGATTTTCGGAACAAACGTGATCCAGAGGACTTGGAGTGGACGTCAAGAAATAAACGAGGAGGCCACGAGGCAGGGAGGCGCGCCTGCCCCCTGGGCGCGCCCCCACCCTCGTGGGCCCCTCGCAACTCCACCGACCTACTTCTTCCTCCTATATATACCCATATACCCCGAAACCATCGAGGAGCACCACGAAACCCTATTTCCATTGCCGCAACCTTCTGTACCCGTGAGATCCCATCTTGGGTCCTTTTCTGGCGCTCCGCCGGAGGGGGAATCGATCACGAAGGGCTTCTACATCAACACCATAGCCTCTCCGATGATGTGTGAGTAGTCTACTACAGACCTTCGGGTCCATAGTTATTAGCTAGATGGCTTCTTCTCTCTCTTTGGATCTCAATACAAAGTTCTCCTTGATCTTCTTGGAGATCTATTCGATGTAACTCTTTTTTGCGGTGTGTTTGTCGAGATCCGATGAATTGTGGGTTTATGATCAAGATTATCTATGAACAATATTTGAATCTTCTCTAAATTCTTTTATGTATGATTGGTTATCTTTGAAAGTCTCTTCGAATTATCAGTTTGGTTTGGCCTACTAGATTAATCTTTCTTGCAATGGGAGAAGTGCTTAGCTTTGGGTTCAATCTTGCGGTGCTCGATCCCAGTGACAGCAGGGGAAATGACATGTATTGTATTGTTGCCATCGAGGATAAAAAGATGGGGTTTATATCATATTGCTTGAGTTTATCCCTCTACATCATGTCATCTTGCCTAATGTGTTACTCTGTTCTTATGAACTTAATACTCTAGATGCATGCTGGATAGCGGTCAATGTGTGGAGTAATAGTAGTAGATGCAGGCAGGAGTCGGTCTACTTGTTGCAGATGTGATGCCTATATACATGATCATGCCTAGATATTCATAATTATGCACTTTTCTATCAATTGCTCGACAGTAATTTGTTCACCCACCGTAATACTTATGCTATCTTGAGAGAAGCCACTAGTGAAACCTATGGCCCCCAGGTCTATTTTCCATCATATTAATCTCCCGTCAACTAGCTATTTCTGTCGCCGTTTATTTTGCAATCTTTACTTTTAAACTTTATCATAAAAATACCAAAAATATTATCTTATCATCTCTATCAGATCTCACTTTTTCAAGTGGCCGTGAAGGGATTGACAACGCCTTTATCGCGTTGGTTGCAAGGTTCTTATTTGTTTGTGTAGGTACGAGGGACTTGCGTGTGGCCTCTTACTGGATTGATACCTTAGTTCTCAAAAACTGAGGGAAATACTTACGCTACTTTGCTGCATCACCCTTTCCTCTTTAAGGGAAAACCAACGCATGCTCAAGAGGTAGCAAGAAGGATTTCTGGCACCGTTACCGGGGAGTGAAGCGCCTTTGGTAGGTGGAATTTGGTAAGGAAAATATTTATATAGTGTGCTGAAATTTACTGTCACTTGTTACTATGGAAAGTAATCCTCTGAGGGGCTTGTTCGGGGTATCTTCACCCCGACCAGTAGAGCAAAGAGTTGCTCCTCAACCTACTGAACCTACTGAAAATGTTTACTTTGAAATTACTTCGGGTATGATAGAGAAACTGCTAGCTAATCCTTTTACAGGAGATGGAACATTACATCCCGATTTGCACCTAATCTATGTGGATGAAGTTTGTGGATTATTTAAGCTTGTAGGTATGCCCGAGGATGTTATCAAGAAGAAGGTCTTCCATTTATCTTTTAAGGTAGAGGCATTGACATTGTTTAGGCTATGTGATGATATGGGATCATGGAACTACAACCGATTGAATTTGGAATTTCATCAGAAGTTCCTATGCATCTTGTTCATCGTGATCGTAATTATATATATAATTTTTGGCCTCGCGAAGGAGAAAGCATCGCTCAAGCTTGGGGGAGGATTAAGTCAATGTTATATTCATGCCCCAATCATGAGCTCTCAAGAGAAATGATTATTCAAAATTTTTATGCTCGGCTTTCTCTCAATAATCGCTCCATGCTCGATACTTCTTGTACTGGATCTTTTATGACGAAGACTATTGAATTCAAATGGGATTTATTGGAAAGAATTAAACGCAACTCTGAATATTGGGATCTCGACGAAGGTAAGGAGTCAGGTATAACACCTAAGTTTGATTGTGTTAAATCTTTTATGGATACCGATGTTTTCCGTGAATTTAGCACTAAATATGGACTTGACTCTGAGATAGTAGCTTCTTTCTGTGAATCCTTTGCTACTCATGTTGATCTCCCAAAGGAGAAGTGGTTTAAATATAATCCTACCACTGAAGTAAAAGTAGTTGCACCTATTAAAGTTGAAGAAAATACTATCACTTATAATGACCCTGTCATTCCTACTGCTTATATTGAGAAACCACCTTTCCCTGTTAGAATAAAGGATCATGCTAAAGCTTCTACTGTGGTCAACAAAAGTAATATTAGGACACCCAAACCCCCTGAGCAGATTAAAGTTGAACCTAGTATTGCTATGGTTAAAGATCTCTTGGCTGATAATATTGATGGGCATGTTATTTACTTCTGCAATGAAGCTGCTAGAATTGCTAGACCGGATACTAAAAATAAACATAGACCTGTTGTAGGCATGCCTGTTATTTCTGTTAAGATAGGAGATCATTGTTATCATGGCTTATGTGATATGGGTGCTAGTGCACGTGCAATACCTCACTCTTTATACAAAGAAATTATGCATGATATTGCACCTGCTGAGTTAGAGGAAATTGATGTTACAATTAAGCTTGCCTAGAGACACTATTTCACCAGTTGGGATTGTTAGAGATGTTGAAGTCTCGTGTGGGAAAATTAAATATCCTGCTGATTTTCTTGTTCTTGGTTCCCCACAAGATAGCTTTTGTCCCATCATATTCGGTAGACCCTTCTTGAATACTGTTAATGCTAGGATAGACTGCGAAAAGGATGTTGTTACTATTGGTATGGGGGATATGTCTCATGAGTTTAACTTTGCTAAATTTTGTAGACAACCCCGTGACGAGGAATTGCCTAGTAAAGATGAAATTATTGGTCTTGCTTCTATTGCCGTGCCTCCTAATGATCCTTTAGAACAATATTTGCTTGACCATGAAAATGATATGTTTATGAATGAAAGAAGGAAAATAGATGAAGTATTCTTTAAACAGGGACCTATTTTGAAACACAACTTGCCTGTTGAAATCCTAGGGGATCCTCCTCAACCCAAGGGTGATCCCGTGTTTGAGCTTAAACCATTACCTCATACTCTTAAATATGCTTATCTTGATGAGAAAAAGATATATCCTGTTATTATTAGTGCTAACCTTTCAGAGCATGAAGAAAAGAGATTATTGAAAACTCTGAAGAAGAACCGTGCTGCTATTGGATATACTCTTGATGATCTTAAGGGCATTAGTCCCACTCTATGCCAACACAAAATAAAATTGGAGAAAGACGCTAAACCAGTTGTTGATCACCAACGACGGTTAAATCCTAAGATGAAAGAAGTGGTAAGGAAAGAAATACTAAAGCTTCTGGAGGCAGGTATAATTTATCCCGTTGCTGATAGTCAGTGGGTAAGTCCTGCCCATTGTGTCCCTAAGAAGGGAGGTATTACTGTTGTTCCTAATGATAAAGATGAATTGATCCCACAAAGAATTGTTACAGGTTATAGAATGGTAATTGATTTCCGCAAATTAAATAAAGCTACTAAAAAGGATCATTACCCTTTACCTTTTATTGATCAAATGCTAGAAAGATTATCCAAACATACACATTTTTTCTTTCTAGATGGTTATTCCAGTTTCTCTCAAATACCTGTGTCAAAAGAGGATCAAGAAAAGACCACTTTTACTTGCCCTTTCGGTACCTTTGCTTATAGACGTATGCATTTTGGTTTATGTAATGCACCTGCTACCTTTCAAAGATGCATGATGGCTATATTCTCTGATTTTTGTGAAAAGATTGTTGAGGTTTTCATGGATGATTTTTCCGTATATGGAACTTCTTTTGATGATTGCTTGAGCAACCTTGATCGAGTTTTGCAGATATGTGAGGAAACTAACCTTGTCTTGAATTGGGAGAAGTGCCACTTTATGGTTAATGAAGGTATTGTCTTGGGGCATAAATTTTTTGAAAGAGGTATTGAAGTTGACAAAGGTAAAGTTGATGCTATTGAAAAGATGCCGTGTCCCAAGGACATTAAAGGTATAGGAAGTTTCCTTGGTCATGTCGGTTTTTATAGGAGGTTCATTATACTTCTCTAAAATCTCCAGGCCTCTGACTAATCTCTTACAAAAAGGTATTCCTTTTGTCTTTGATGATGATTGTGTAGAAGCATTTGAAATACTTAAGAAAGCTTTGATTTCTGCACCTATTGTTCAGCCACCTGATTGGAATTTACCCTTTGAAATTATGTGTGATGCTAGTGATTATGCTGTAGGTGTTGTTCTAGGACAAAGAGTTGATAAGAAACTAAATGTTATCCAATATGCTAGTAAAACTCTAGACAATGCCCAGAGAAATTATGCTACTACTGAAAAAGAATTTTTAGCAGTTGTATTTGCTTGTGATAAGTTCAGACCTTATATTGTTGATTCTAAAGTAACTGTTCACACTGATCATGCTGCTATTAAATACCTTATGGAAAAGAAAGATGCTAAACCTAGACTTATTAGATGGGTTCTCTTGCTACAAGAATTTGATTTGCATATTATTGATAGAAAGGGAGCTAAGAACCACGTTGCATACAACTTGTCTAGGTTAGAGAATGTTCTTGATGACCCACTACCTATTGATGATAGCTTTCCTGATGAACAATTAGCTGTCATAAATGCTTCTCGCATTGCTCCATGGTATGCTGATTATGCTAATTATATTGTTGCTAAATTTATACCACCTAGTTTCACATACCAGCAAAAGAAAAAGTTTTTCTACGATTTAAGACATTACTTCTGGGATGACCCACACCTTTATAAAGAAGGAGTAGATGGTGTTATTAGACGTTGTATACCTGAGCATGAACAGGAACAGATCCTATGCAAGTGTCACTCTGAAGCGTATGGAGGACACCACGCTGGAGATAGAACTGCGCATAAGGTATTGCAATCCGGTTTTTATTGGCCTACTCTCTTCAAAGATGCCTGTAAGTTTGTCTTATCTTGTGATGAATGTCAAAGAATTGGTAATATTAGTAGACGTCAAGAAATGCCTATGAATTATTCACTCTTTATTGAACCATTTGATGTTTGGGGCTTTGATTATATGGGACCGTTTCCTTCCTCTAATGGGTATACACATATTTTAGTTGCTGTTGATTACATTACTAAGTGGGTAGAAGCTATTCCAACTAGTAGTGCTGATCATAACACCTCAATTAAGATGCTTAAAGAAGTTATTTTTCCGAGGTTTGGAGTCCCTAGATATTTAATGACTGATGGTGGTTCACATTTTATTCATGGTGCTTTTCGTAAAATGCTTGCTAAGTATGATGTTAATCATAGAATTGCATCCCCATATCACCCACAGTCTAGTGGTCAAGTAGAATTGAGTAATAGAGAGCTCAAATTAATTTTGCAAAAGACTGTTAATAGATCTAGAAAGAATTGGTCCAAGAAACTTGATGATGCATTATGGACCTATAGAACTGCATACAAAAATCCTATGGGCATGTCTCCGTATAAAATGGTTTATGGAAAAGCATGTCACTTACCTCTCGAACTAGAACATAAGGCATATTGGGCCATTAAAGAGATCAATTATGATTTCAAACATGCCGGTGAGAAGAGGTTATTTGACATTAGCTCAGTTGATGAATGGAGAACCCAGGCCTATGAGAATGCCAAACTGTTTAAAGAAAAAGTTAAAAGATGGCACGACAAAAGGATACAAAAGCGTGAGTTTAATGTAGGTGATTATGTGTTGCTATTCAACTCTCGTTTAAGTTTTTTTGCAGGAAAAATTCTCTCTAAATGGGAAGGTTCGTACGTTATCGAGGAGGTCTATCGTTCCCGTGCCATAAAAATCACCACCTCCGAAGGCACAAATCCGAAGGTGGTGAACGGTCAAAGAATCAAACATTATATCTTAGGTAATACTATAAATGTTGAAACTAATGTTATTGAAACCATAACCCCAGGGGAATACATAAGGGACACTTTCCAGAATGTTTCAGACTCTGAAAAGGAATAGGTATGTGGTACGGTAAGTAAACCGACTCCAAAATAGTTCTAATGGCATTTTTTCTCTGTTTTGGAATATTTAAGAAAATAGGAAAATAAGAAGTAGTCCGGGAAGGACACGAGGCGTCCACGAGGGTGGAGGGCGCGCCCCCTGCCTCGTGGGCACCTCGTGTGCCCTCCGGACTCCGTTTTCTTGGACGATACTTCTTTTGGTCGGTAAAAATTCATTATATAATCTCCCGAAGGTTTTGACCACCGTACCACGCAAATATCCTCTATTTTTGTTTTGAGCTGTTTCTGTAGCAGGTTTGGAGCAAGATGTCATCTTAGGATTCCGACGGAGAGAGCTATGTCTCACATCTCGTTGCTGACCCAAAGACCTATGGGGATCTATCTCCTTGTGGTCGAACTACAGATGATGAAGAGGATGCTCATTTGAGTTCGGAGGAGGAGGATGTCCCTCTACCTCAACCTGGGGATATTGTAGCTACCCGACTCTTCAAGAGTCGAAGTCTCTGTGCTTACCGTGCTAGTCCCTGGATCGACTTGCTAGCACACACAATACTCGATGAAATAACAGAAATAACACACATCTCTTTATTACATCGATAGTCCAGGAGCCATACATTTATTACAAAAATAGGGCATAGAGCCAATAAACAAATACTGCGGAAGCAAAGTAGTAAATGAGTCCAACTCCACGAGCAAGGTTGAGTGTAGAACATCGACCTATAGCACCTTAATCCTCGTCAGATATATCTGCAACGTGATAAGTTGCAGCCATATAGATCAGTACATTGAATGTACTGGCAAGTCACATCATAAGTGTAAAGAACCTACTTGTACATGCAATATGGCTGGTGGAAAGCTCTAAGTTTAGTTTTTTTCCATAAAGCTAGTCTTTCCCTATTAGGAAAGATGTTATTCTACTACTACACATTTGCATAGGATGAGTTGGCAAACCCAATTCCATCCGTTCCCAAGTTTCATTCAAAACCCAACTGTTTAATTAAAGGTGAGGAGATCTCCCGACATTTCCACTACTAGATGCTCAACTTGTCCGTAGCCGGGGACACGGCTAATCGATTAGGTTGACACTCTGCAGAGGTTGCGCACTTTTCCCAACAAGACTCGACCACCTCCATGATTGGAAGATCGAGACATAGTCTTCCGAAAATGTTCCCCCTTAACCCACGGATAGGCCGGCACACCTACATCATTCTACATCTGCTAGCCCATCCCGGAAGGGGTCACACTAACTACTCAACTAAGCCAGAGCCCATATTGGCTTGTGGCTGCACACGTAAGCTTCTAGACATGAGAATACGATTGATCTCTTTGAGGTGAGCGGACGGTCCACTAGTGGTGCACCACCATGGATTTCCCATGCGTGCCCCATTGTACTTCGCCACCATTCCAAGAAGTTTCCGCCCAGGTAGTTCATTAATTATCTTAGGTCCTATTTACGACATTGTCACTCATACGTTACAATGATCACTCCCCAATCCACGTCTACTTAGTGAAGCAACATAATGTAAAACGATGGCGACAATGTTATAAGGTTCAGACCTACCTCAATGAACTACTGGGTGAAAAGCATAGTCATGCGGCATCAATTCCTACCATGCAGTCCCACCGCAAAGAACTAAGTGCATAATAAAAAAACATAGGTAATGAAACATGATCAAGATGCAACTTGCCTTGGTACTGCTGGTTGAATTCTAAAGACTGATAATATTATGCTTCGCACTCCGCGCAATCTATCGCAAAGAAGATAAACAAACATAAGCAAACATTTCAGAGAACCAAGAAGAACATGCAAAGCAAAAAGTCTCGGAAAAACCAAATGAACAAACAACACACTTAACTAGCACAAAAATATTCTAAGTGCAAAACAACATAGGCCTATGGTTCACGAAGTGATGTGAACTATAGTGCATAGTATGCATACTAGTAAAAATATTAATGGACAGATTCTAGTGTGCGAAAATTATTGTGACAAAGGTCCAGGTGATAGGGTTTGGCTACTTTGACAGAATGCAAAAAGAATCAACTTAATCGGAGCTACGGTTTGAGAGATATGGCCATTTGAAGTTCGAATTCGAATCTGAATAAATTCAAATTTGAATCTGACAAAAGTTTACCAAAAGGATACCACTGGATAGATCTAAACATAACGAAGAATTTTCTGCTGGTGTCATCGAGTTTGGATCTACGGTTAAAAAGTTGTGGCTACTCGAAGTTCAGGGACTAATCTGCTATTTACAGGGACTAAACAGAGAAGAAAACTATCGCAACCAAGTCCCTGGCCACGTGGCAGATTCCTACTGGCCGAAAGGTGTTCGCCGCGTAGCTTATACAGCGGACGGCCACAATCTAAGAAAATCTGTGGCGGCGCCTAACTTAAACAAAAACCGATCGGTTTTTAGAAATAAACCCGCGGTTAACCGCGTACCGGTTCAACTAAAAAAATACCCTAATCTAATCTGGGCCATCGGTGATCGATCTAACGGGCGGGAGTGGGGCGGCGACTTACAGCGGCTGGCGACGTCTGCGACGAGCAGAGGACGGCGGCGCGGCGTCGGGCGGTGGCGGGGCAGCGGCTACGGCGGTCCTCGGCGTCGGGGAAGAAGACGAGGAGGTGCGGCGCGGCGTGGGTGTCCGGATGGTGGTGTCAGGGCTCCTCAGGGGCATCGGGGATCGGCGAGACGAAGGAGGTGGTGCTCCGTGGGCTCCGGCGAGGTCGGGCGTCGTCTCCGACGGGACCTAGGCGAGGAAAAGGTGTCAAAAAGACGAGCAAGTTCACGGTGGCACGATTGACGAAGGAACAAGGGCTCGGTGTGGTTTACTGGCAGCGGAATGCTCCGGCGACGTCCGTTCGGCCGGCGAGATCCAAGCGGCGACTGCGGGCGGTAGGAGCGGCGTGGGAAGAAGCGAGACGGCGAGGTTGGAAGAGGGGGTGCAGGGGCATTTATAGGCGAGGTCAGAGGGCACGGGAGCTGTGGATAAGCTCTATCCGAGCGCGAGGCGGCCGACGGTTGCGGGCGGCGAGGCGCGGATGTTTATCCCGCGCGGTGCGGGAGGTTGGGGACGGGCTAACGTGCGGGGCCCGCCTGGCAGCGGCAGTGAGAGGAGGCGAGCGAGGGCGAGCGCGGAGCGGTTGACCGGTGCGGGAGGCATCGGGCGCTGGGGTGCTGGGGCGCTGGCCTTGGGCCAAATGGCCAGCTGGGCCGGTTGGGGCGCTCCTGGGCCGAACCCAGTTTCGGTCCAGGCTGCGGTGAGTGCGTGCGTGCGTTTTTTTGAACCGAAGACTAAAGTGGCCTTAAACAATTCAAATGAATTAATAAAAACAACACAATAATTTCTAAAATAACTATACAATATTTAGAGCCTAATGAACATTAACTTAAGCATAGAATATTTTGAAAATATTTCCTAATGCAATTAATGCATTTCTTTGCAGATAAAATAAATACCAATAAACTCCAAAACTTCAAATAATATTCAAAATAAAATTTCCCACTGTTTTATAAATTTGAGGAAGTCATCTTATCCCCTCTCATTTGTTTTTCTCGAGTGAAAAAATATTATTTGAATATTTCAAAAACTCCAAAATGCAAAGAAATATGATATGCATTGAATGATTCTATTAACATCCAAATTTAATGAAAATTGGAATGTTACAAACCTACCCCCCTTAAGATGAATCTCGTCCTCGAGATTCGGGTTGGCTAGCAAAAAGGTGTGGATGGTCCTGTCTAAGATCTTCCTCTCGTTCCCAAGTAGCTTCCTCCTCGGTGTGGTGACTCCACTGAACCTTGCAGAACTTGATGATCTTGGTACGAGTGATTCTCTCTGCAGTCTCAAGAATCTTAATAGGTTTCTCCTCATAAGTCAGATCATTCTCCAACTGAATTGCCTCCAGTGGCACTGTATCTCTCAAAGGAATGTCCGCCATCTCTGCATGACACTTCTTCAGCTGGGAAACATGAAACACATCATGAACCCCCGACAAAGCCTCTGGTAATTCCAGCTGGTATGCAACCTCTCCTCTACGTTCCAGAACTCTGTATGGTCCCACAAACCGTGGTGCTAACTTTCCTTTGACTCCAAATCTCTTAATACCTCGAAGTGGAGACACCCGAAGATATGCTCTATCTCCCACTTCATAGATCACTTCCTTGCGTTTAGCATCGGCATAACTTTTCTGTCTTGACTGAGCTATCTTAAGTCGGTCACGAATCAACTTGACCTTCTCCTCAGAATCCCTAATCAAATCAGGTCCAAACAATTTGCGATCTCCAACTCCATCCCACATCAAAGGTGTCCTGCATTTCCTGCCATACAATGCCTCGAAAGGGGCCATTTGCAAACTGGCTTGGTAGCTGTTGTTTTACGAGAACTCTGCGTAGGGTAAGTTATCATCCCAACTAGACCCATAGTCTAGCGCACAAGCTCTCAGCATGTCCTCCAGAATCTGATTGACTCTCTCTGTCTGCCCATCAGTCTGTGGATGGAAGGCTGTACTGAACTCTAGCCTGGTACCCAAAGTTTCATGCAACTGATTCCAAAACTTTGAGGTAAACTGTTTTCCTCTATCTAATACGATGCTCCTCAGAACTCCATGCAGACATACGATCCTGGTCATATATATCTTTGCCAGCTTAGCACTTGTATAGGTGGTTTTCACTGGAATGAAGTGAGCAACCTTGGTCAAACGAACCACTATCACCCAAATGGAATTATAACCTGAACGGGTCCTGGGTAATCCCGTGATAAAGTCCATACCAAGTTTATCCCATTTCCAATCATGTATCGGCAATGGCTGAAGTAAACCTACTGGTTTCTGATGCTCCGCCTTTACTCTTTGACATACATCACATATTGCCACATACTCGGCAATCTCTCTCTTCATACCGGCCCACCAAAAACTTTCCTTCAAGTCCAAGTACATCTTGGTGTTGCCTGGGTGTATCGAATATGGTGAGTCATGAGCCTCCTGAAGAATCAACTTCCTGATCTCCGGGTCATTGAGTATGCAAATCCGTTGCTCAAACCATATGATTCCATTTTCATCCTCACGGAATCCTTCTGCTTTCCCTTTGCTCATCATTTCCTTTATCTCAGCAATACCTTGGTCCAACTTCTGGGCCTCTTTGATTCTTCCCAACAAGGTGGACTGTACCTCAAGTGCGGCAACATAACATCTTGGAAATATTTCCAACTGAAGGTCTCTAAGCTCATCACATAACTCCTGAGGTAAACCTCCTGCTGTAAGGGTATTAACATAACTCTTACGGCTCAAAGCATCCGCCACAACATTGGCTTTTCCTGGATGATAATGCAGACTCATGTCATAATCCTTTATAAGTTCCAACCATCTCCTTTGCCTGAGATTCAACTCCTTCTGCATGAAAATGTACTTCAAACTCTTGTGATCCGTGTAAACATCACAACGATTCCCAATAAGATAGTGTCTCCATGTCTTGAGCGCATGCACTACGGCTGCCAACTCCAAATCATGTGTGGCATAGTTCAACTCATGAGGTCGAAGCTGTCGTGAATCATAAGCTACAACCTTTCCCTCTTGCATAAGAACACCTCCAAGTCCCAGACGTGAAGCATCACAATACACCTGAAAGTCCTTGTGCACGTCAGGCAGGATTAGCACTGGGGCTATGACTAATCGCTTCTTCAACTCTTGAAAGCTGGCTTCACACTCTTGAGTCCAAACGAACTTGGTGTCCTTCTTCAACAACGCTGTCATGGGCCTTGCAATCTTGGAGAAATTTTCAATAAATCTCCAGTAATACCTGCAAATCCAAGGAAACTGCGAATCTCCCCAACTGTGGTGGGTGCATTCCATTCTGTGACTGACTCTACCTTGGTAGGGTCCACTACAATCTCTTCACCTGACACAACATGTCCAAGGAATCCGACTTCCTTGAGCCAAAACTCACACTTGCTGAACTTGGCATAAAGTTGATGTTCTCTGAGCTTCTCCAAAACCAAGCGTAGATGTTCAGCATGTTCCTCCTCATTCTTGGAGAAAACCAATATGTCATCAATGAATACCACAACGAACTTATCCAAGAACTCCATGAACACCTTGTTCATCATGCTCATAAAATAGGTAGGGGCATTAGTCAAACCAAAGGACATGACTGTATACTCATAAAGCCCATACCTTGTGGTAAAAGATGTCTTGGGTATATCCTTCTCACGGATCTTCAATTGGTGATAACCCGATCAAAGATCGATCTTGGAGAAAACACTAGCTCCTTCTAGCTGGTCAAACAAGTCATTGATCATCGGCAGGGGATACTTGTTCTTGATGGTCACCTCGTTCAAAGAGCGGTAATCCACACACATCCTCAAGGTTCCATCCTTCTTCTCCACTAAGAGTACTGGGGCTCCCCAAGGTGATGAACTCGGGCGAATATACCCTTTCTCTAGCAACTCCTTAATCTGTTTCTTGACTTCCTCCAAATCATTAGCGGGCATCCGATACGGCCTCTTGGAGATAGGTCCTGTACCTGGCAGCAACTCAATCTCCCGATCTGGCGGCATACCCGGTAACTCCTCCGGAAATACATCGGGATAATCCTTCACCACTGGTACTTCTTCCTGGACAACTCCCGTAAGAGAGTTCACCTGAGTCCTCTTAGGCTTAAGCCTAGATACATACTTGACCCTCTTCTTCTCTGGGGTGGTGAGAAAAATCGATCTACTAGCACAATCAATGTTCCCCTCATACTTGCACATCCAATCCATCCCTAGGATTACATCCAACCCTTGCAACTAGTATGATCATGTCTATGGGAAAAACATGTCCCCCTATGTTCAAAAGCAACTGGAAACATCCCTGACTAGCCATAGACTCGGCTCCTGGGGAACTCACTAGAATGGGTGACTTAAGAGCTATGGTAGGAAAGTTATGTTTATCCACGAATCCCCTTGATATGAATGAATGCGATGCACCAGTGTCAAAAAGAATGAGTGCTGGAAATGAATTAACCAAGAACTTACCAATCACTTCGTTAGGCTGCTCATAGACCTCCTCCACATTGACATGATTCACATGCCCCTTAGTGAAAGGATTAGGCTTCTTGCCTCCAGAATTCCCATTTCCATTCCCATTCTGCTGCCCGGGATACTCATTGGAGTAGTGCCCTGTCTTCTTGCATTTGAAGCAAGTGATGTGACTCAGATCTTTCTTCATTGGTGTATAAGAGTTGAAATGCTGCTGGTTGCCATTCCCTCCATTGCCATTGCCATTTCCATGCTTGTGATCATGGTGGTTGTGTCCATTTCCTCCATGCTGAATGTGGCCTCCATGGTTATGATGATTCCCTCCAAACTTGCTAGTGCCTGATCCAGAACTTCCTGAGTACGGGCCGTAGCAGGGTTTCTGTTGAACTCTAGAGTTATACTTCCCGTGATCGCACTTCCTCTTACGATTCTCCATCTACTGGTGCTTGCCTTCGAGAATGGTAGCCTTATCAACCAGCTCCTGATAGTTCGCAAAGGTCGCCACAGTCAACTGAACTCCCAACTCATCGTTCAGTCCCTCCAGAAACTTCTCTTGCTTGGCTGCATCAGTGGCCACGTCCTCTGGGGCATAACGAGCCAACTTACTGAACTCATCAACATACTGGGATACCGTGCGTCCTCCCTGGCGCAAGCTGCGGAACTCCTTCTTCTTCAGACTCATGGCTCCAGCTGAGAAATGAGCAGTGCGGAACGCCTGCTGGAACTGAGTCCAAGTCACACTCTCCAAGGGGTATGTGGTGGTGTAGTTCTCCCACCAAGCAGCGGCTGGGCCATCCAGCTAATGGGCGGCAAACTTCACCTTCTCAGCATCATTGCATCCTGCCGTGGCCAATTCCCTTCCTATCTTGCGGAGCCAGTCATCTGGGACAATCGGCTCTGTGCTGCTGGAGAACACGGGTGGGTTCAGCCTCAGAAAACGGGTAAGACTGTCAACTCGGGGTGGCGGCGGTGGGTTGTTGTTGTTGTTGTTCTGGTTCTGAATGAGCATCTACATAAGAGCATTCTGCTGCTGGATCAATTGCGTGAGCTCCGGCGGAAAGTTGAATCCGGGGTCACGTCTTGGAGGCATCTGATGGGTTTAGAGTGGATGAGGAGTTAGAATAGAATGAGGCCTAGTGAGTAAAATCACACTACCCATATGGACATGATAGCAATAAAACTTCAAATCACTCCAATTCAATTTCAAACAAAGAGGTTCGCACAAATAATCAAACCTAAGGTAAGCCATGTCACAAGATTTGACAAGGTCTTACAAATGAAGTAAAACTAGTCGGATAACGAAATCGAATTTCTAACTCTCATGGTGGTATAAAATCTAACTCTCATCGGATGAAGAGCAGTCAACCATGTTGACATCAGGTGTCCTTGCATCACTGTCTGTGTCGTCATCTCCAAGCTCATCATCCTGGTCCTTGTCCTGGCTGACGTAATCTCCATAAGAGTGATCCTCCTGGATGTTTTCTCCCTCATCCAGCTTCTCCTCGGCCTCCTCAAGCTCAAGCTTCAGGTGGTCGATCTTCTCCTGTAGGGCGTCCAACTCTCCCTCGTGCTCGATGCGAGCATCCTGGAGTTCCTCCTCGAGATCGGCCTTGCGAGTCATGATGTTCTTGATGACGATCATGTTGTCAAACAGCTCCAGCTCCATCATACGAATGTGATCCTCCATGTCCTGGATATGGGATGCTATCGTCTCGTCCTCCAGGGTACGCACCACATCTCCATTTGCGTCGTGGCGTCCGTACATCACGAAGGAGGTCTTCTTGAGGTCCTTGTCATACTCCTCCCGAATGCGTCCGAGAGCAATGTGAGCAGCGATACCCCTGCCCAAGCCCCATGTTGCAGTATCCACATGGAAATCAATGGGCTTGGTGCGGTTTCCGAGGATGCGTCCGGGGATATGGGCATCAATCCTCCAATGCGTCTCCTCGGGCAAGGTGGCAGTGAAGGTTCTAGTGAATGTGGGAAGCCCAATCTTCAGGTGCTTCACGATCTTCATCAGCTGCCGTCCAAAGGGCATGGTCTCATCGGGCTGCTTGAACTCAAGAATGGCGGACGACATCTACATTTTGAAAGAGAGAAGAAATTAGTACCGAAGTAGAGAAGGTACGAGACCAAAGGATATATAGGGAAAGTGAAAAATATAGTTTTTATCCTATGGCTTTTCCATTTTCTAGGGGTCGCGTCCTACAGTCAACGTGTGCTCTGATACCATCTTGTAGCGACCCGACTCGTTAAGAGTCGAAGTCATTGTGCTTACCGTGCTAGTCCCTGGATCGACTTGCTAGCACACACAGTACTCGATGAAATAACAGAAATAACACACATCTCTTTATTACATCGATAGTCCAGGAGCCATACATTTATTACAAAATAGGGCATAGAGCCAATAAACAAATACTGCGGAAGCAAAGTAGTAAATGAGTGTAAAGAACCTACTTGTACATGCAATATGGCTGGTGGAAAGCTCTAAGTTTAGTTTTTTGCATAAAGCTAGTTTTTCCCTATTAGGAAAGATGTTATTCTACTACTACACATTTTCACAGGATGAGTTGGCAAACCTCCACCCGTTCCCAAGTTTCATTCAAAACCCAACTGTTTAATTAAAGGTGAGGAGATCTCTCGGCATTTCCACTACTAGATGCTCAACTTGTCCGTAACCGGGGACACGGCTAATCGATTAGGTTGACACTCTGCAGAGGTTGCGCACTTTTCCCCACAAGACTCGACCACCTCCATGATCGGAAGATCGAGACATAGTCTTTCGAAAATGTTCCCCCTTAACCCACGGATAGGCCGGTACACCTACATTATTCTACATCTGCTAGCCCATCCCGGAAGGGGTCACACTAACTACTCAACTAAGCTAGAGCCCATATTGGCTTGTGGCTGCACACGTAAGCTTCTAGACATGAGAATACGATTGATCTCTTCGAGCCTGAGCAGATGGTCCACTAGTGGTGCACACCATGGATTTCCCATGCGTGCCCCACTGTACTTCGCCACCATTCCAACAAGTTTCCGCCCAGGTAGTTCATTAATTATCTTAGGTCCTATTTACTACATTGTCACTCATACTTTACAATGATCACTCCCCAATCCACGTCTACTTAGTGAAGCAACATAATGTAAAATGATGACGACAATGTTATAAGGTTCAGACCTACCTCAATGAACTACTGGGTGAAAAGCATAGCCATGCGGCATCAATTCCTACCATGCAGTCCCACCGCAAAGAACTAAGTGCATAATAAAAAAACATAGGTAATGAAACATGATCAAGATGCAACTTGCCTTGGCACTGCTGGTTGAATTCTAAAGACTGATAATATTCTGCTTCGCACTCCGGGCAATCTATCGCAAAGAAGATAAACAAACATAAGCAAACATTTCAAAGAACCAAGAAGAACATGCAAAGCAAAAAGTCTCGGAAAAACCAAATGAACAAACAACACACTTAACTAGCACAAAAATATTCTAAGTGCAAAACAACATAGGCCTATGGTTCACGAAGTGATGTGAACTATAGTGCATACTATGCATACTAGTAAAAATATTAATGGACAGATTCTAGTGTGTGAAAATTATTGTGACAAAGGTCCAGGTGATAGGGTTTGGCTACGGTGACAGAATGCAAAAAGAATCAACTTAATCGGAGCTAGGGTTTGAGAGATATGGCCATTTGAAGTTCGAATTTGAATCTGGATAAATTCAAATTTGAATCTGACAAAAGTTTACCAAAGGATACCACTGGATAGATCTAAACATAACGAAGAATTTGCCGCTAGTTTCATCGAGTTTGGATCTACGGTTAAAAAGTTGTGGCTACTCGAAGTTCAAGGACTAATCCGCTAATTACAGGGACTAAACAGGGAAGAAAACTATCGCAACCAAGTCCCTGGCCATGTGGCAGATTCCTACAGGCCGAAAGGTGTTCGCCGCGTAGCTTATATAGCGGACGACCACAATCTAAGAAAATCGGCGGCGGCGGCTAACTTAAACAAAAACCGACCAGTTTTTAGAAATAAACCCGCGGTTAACCTCGTACCGGTTCAACTAAAAAAAACTAAACTAATCTAATCTGGGTCGTCAATGATCGATCTAACGGACGCGAGTGGGGCGGCGGCTTACAGAGGCTGGCGACATCGGCGACGAGCAGAGGACGGCGGCGCGGCGTCGGGCGGTGGCGGGGCAGCAGCTACGGCAGTCCTCGGCGTCGGGGAAGAAGACGGGGAGGTGCGGCGCGGCGTGGGCGTCCGGATGGTGGCGTCAGGGCTCCTTAGGGGCGTCGGGGATCGGCGAGACGAAGGCGGTGGCGCTCCGTGGGCTCCGACGAGGTTGGGCATTGTCTCCGACGGGACCTAGGCGAGGAAAAGATGTCAAAAAGACGAGCAAGTTCACGGTGGCACGATTGATGAAGGAACAAGGGCTCGGGGTGGTTTACTGGCAGCAGAATGCTCCAGCGAGGTCTGTTCGGCCGGCGAGATCCAAGCAGCGACTGCGGGTGGTAGGAGCGGCGTGGGAAGAAGCAAGACGGCGAGGTTGGAAGAGGGGGTGCAGGGGCATTTATAGGCGAGGTCAGAGGGCACGGGAGCTGCGGATAAGCTCTATCCGAGCGCGAGGCGGCCGGCGGTTGCGGGCGGCGAGGTGCGGATGTTTATCCCGCACGGTGCGGGAGGTTGGGGACGGGCTGACGTGCGGGGCCCGCCTGGCAGCGGCAGCGAGAGGAGGCGAGCGAGGGCGAGCGCGGAGCGGTTGACCGGTGCGGGAGGCGTCGGGCGCTGGGGTGCTGGGGCGCTGGCCTTGGGCCAAATGGCCAGCTGGGCCAGTTGGGGCGCTCCTGGGCCGAACCCAGTTTCGGTCCAGGCTGCGGTGAGTGCGTGCGTGCATGCGTTTTTTTAAACCGAAGACTAAAGTGGCCCTAAACAATATTTAGAGCCTAATGAACATTAACTTAAGCACATAATATTTTGAAAATATTTTCCTAATGCAATTAATGCATTTCTTTGCAGATAAAATAAATACCAATAAACTCCAAAACTTCAAATAATATTCAAAATAAAATTTCCCACTCTTTTATAAATTGGAGGAAGTCATCTTATCCCCTCTCATTTGTTTTTCTCGAGTGAAAAAATATTATTTGAATATTTCAAAAACTCCAAAATGCAAAGAAATATTATATGCATTGAATGTTTCTATTAACATCCAAATTTACTAAAAATTGGAATGTTACAGATATGCACGTGAAGTTCAAGAAGTCTAGTCTTCCTAAGAGGGCTAAACTGTCTAACAACCGATCTATTCCTTCTCGTTTTCGGCAGAAAAGCAAAGGAGATTTATTTGACAAAATCTTGAAGCTAGAAACGGAAGTCGCTGATTTAAAGGAGGAAATTGCTCTTCTCAAATACAATATGAAAAAGCTGAAGGCACAATTAACTCCATCGTCACCACCTCCGAAGAGGGAGACATAATCACATGGGTATGGGCACTCCCCTTGGCAAATGCCAAGCTTGGGGGAGGTGCCCCGGTATCGTATCACCATCACACTCCTATCTTTACCGTTTTTCTTAGTTCGATCCTTTTGGTAATATCTTGACCTAGTAGAATAAAGTTTTAGTATGATTTAGTTTTGGGTTTTGCTTTATGATCCTTCTATGTAATTGAGTCCGTGAGCTATATATAATAAAGATTAGTGTTGAGTCAAGGGCTTGATTATTTTGGTATGATCTTGAGAGAAAATAGAAAGAATAAAAAGAAATAAAGAGATCATATTGATCTTATGGAGAGTAATAACTTCACATATAAAGAGTATGATGAATAAAAGTTGTTGAGAGTTGACAAACATAGTTTTGGTCATCATTGCAATTAATAGGAAGTAACAAAGAAAGAGAGGTTTTCACATATAAATATACTATTTTGGACATCTTTTATGATTGTGATCACTCATTAAAATATGACATGCTAAAGAGTTGATGTTGGACAAGGAAGACAACATAATGGGTTATGTTTTCTTATATCCGAAATAAAGTATATTGTCATGGATCATCCAACATGTTGAGCTTGCCTTTCCCCCTCATGCTAGCCAAATTCTTTGCACCAAGTAGAGATACTACTTGTGCTTCCGAATACCCTTAAACCCAGTTTTGCTATGAGTGTCCACCATATCTACATATGGATTGAGTAAGATCCTTCAAGTAAGTTGTCATGTTGCATGCAATAAAAATTGCTCTCTAAATATGTATGATTTATTAGTGTGGAGAAAATAAACTTTATACGATCTTGTGATATGGAAGCAATAAAGGCGACAGACTGCATAATAAAAGTCCATATCACAAGTGGCAATATAAAGTGACGTTCTTTTGCATTAAGATTTCGTGCATCCAACCATAAAAGCACATGACAACCTCTGCTTCCCTCTGCGAAGGGCCTATCTTTTACTTTTGTATTTTACCTTATACATGAGTCATGGTGATCTTCACCTTTCCTTTTTACATTTTATCCTTTGGCAAGCACCTTGTGTTGGAAAGATCCTGATATATATATATATATATCCAATTGGATGTAAGTTGGCATGAATTATTATTGTTGACATTACCCTTGAGGTAAAAGGTTGGGAGGCAACACTATAAGCCCCTGTCTTTCTCTGTGTCCAATTAAAACTCCATACCCATAAGTATTGCATGAGTGTTAGCAATTGTGAAAAACTAAACGATAGTTGAGTATGTGGACTTGCTGAAAAGCTCTTATATTGACTCTTTCCGATGTTATGATAAATTGCAATTGCTTCAATGATCAAGATCATAGTTTGTTAGTTCTCAATGAAGTTTCTGATTCATACTTGACATTGTGAATAGATTATTACTTGAGCATAAGAAATCATATGACAATACCATACATGTTGCTGTTATAAGAATGATCATGATGCCCTCATGTCCGTATTTTATTTTATCGACACCTCTATCTCTAAACATGTGGACATATTTTTCGATATCGGCTTCCGCTTGAGGACAAGCGAGGTCTAAGCTTGGGGGGGTTGATACGTCCATTTTGCATCATGCTTTTATGTCGATATTTATTGCATTATGGGCTGTTATTACATGTTATGTCACAATACTTATGCCTATTCTCTCTTATTTTACAAGGTTTACATGAAGGGGGAGAATGCCGGCAGCTGGAATTCTGGGCTGGAAAAGGAGCAAATATTAGAGACCTATTCTGCACAACTCCAAAATTCCTCAAACTCCACGGAAGTTATTTTTGGAATTAATAAAAATACTGAGCGAAGAAAGTACCAGAGGGGGGCCACCAACCATCCACGAGGGTGGGGGCGCGCCCTACCCCCTGGGCGCGCCCCCTGCTTCGTGGGCCCCCTGGCAGGCCTCCGGTGCCCATCTTCTGCTCTATGAAGTCCTTTACCCTGGAAAAAAT
Source organism: Triticum aestivum (assembly GCF_018294505.1). Classification (NCBI taxonomy): domain Eukaryota; kingdom Viridiplantae; phylum Streptophyta; class Magnoliopsida; order Poales; family Poaceae; genus Triticum; species Triticum aestivum. The sequence continues at coordinate 170,908,256 of NC_057814.1, forward strand.
CATAAGCAAGCTTTCGGGAAGAAACTCCGCCGCCACGAGGCGGAACCTTGGCGGAACCAATCTAGGGCTCCGGTAGAGCTGTTCTGCTGGGGAAACATCCCTCCAGGAGGGGGAAATCATTGCCATCGTCATCACCAACGATCCTCTCATCGGGAGGGGGTCAATCTCCATCAACATATTCACCAGCACCATCTCCTCTAAAACCCTAGTTCATCTCTTGTATCCAATCTTTGTCCCAAAGCCTCAGATTCGTACGTGTGGGTTGCTAGTAGTGTTGATTACTCCTTGTAGTTGATGCTAGTTGGTTTATTTGGTGGAACATCATATGTTCAGATCCTTTATGCATATTAATACTCCTATGATTATGAACATGAATATGATTTGTGAGTAGTTACGTTTGTTCCTGAGGACATGGGAGAAGTCTTGCTATAAGTAGTCATGTGAATTTGGTATTCGTTTGATATTTTGATGAGATGTATGTTATCTCTCCTCTAGTGGTGTTATGCGAACATCGACTACATGACACTTCACCATTGTTTGGGCCTAGAGGAAGGCATTGGGAAGTAATAAGTAGATGATGGGTTGCTAGAGTGACAGAAGCTTAAACCCTAGTTTATGCATTGCTTCGTAAGGTGCTGATTTGGATCCATATGTTTCATGCTATGGTTAGGTTTACCTTAATACTTCTTTTGTAGTTGCGTATGCTTGCAGTAGGGGTTAATTATAAGTGGGATGCTTGTCCAAGAAAGGACAACACCCAAGCACCGGTCCACCAACATACCAAATTATCAAAGTACCGAACGCGAATCATATGAGCGTGATGAAAACTAGCTTGACGATAATTCCCATGTGTCCTCGGGAGCGCTTTTCTCTATATAAGAGTTTGTCCAGGCTTGTCCTTTACTACAAAAAGGATTGGGCCATCTTGCTGCACCTTATTTACTTTCATTACTTGTTACTCGTTACAAATTACCTTATCACAAAACTATCTGTTACCGATAATTTCAGTGCTTGCAGAGAATACCTTACTGAAAACCGCTTGTCATTTACTTCTGCTCCTCATTGGGTTCGACACTCTTACTTATCGAAAGGACTACGATAGATCCCCTATACTTGTGGGTCATCAACGGAGCTCATGAGATTTTCGGTTGAAGTTTTGTGTTGTGAAGTTTTCAAGTTTTTGGGTAAAGATTTGATGGATTTTGGAATAAGGAGTGGCAAGAGCCTAAGCTTGGGGATTCCCAAGGCACTCCAAGGTAAAATTCAAGGACAACCAAAAGCCTAAGCTTGGGGATGCCCCGGAAGGCATCCCCTCTTTCGTCTTCGTCTATCGGTAACTTTACTTGAGGCTATATTTTTATTCACCACATGATATGTATTTTTCTTGGAGCATCTTGTATGATTTGTGTCTTTGATTTTTAGTTTACCACAATCATCCTTGCTCTACACACCTTTTGGAGAGACAAGCATGAATCATAATTTATAAGAATACTCTATGTGCTTCACTTATATCTTTTGAGCTAGATAATTTTGCTTTAGTGCTTCACTTATATCTTTTTAGAGCACGATCGTGGTTTTATTTTATAGAAATTATTGATCTCTCATGCTTCACTTATATTATTTTGAGTCTTTTAGAACAACATGGTAATTTGCTTTGGCTATGAAATTAGTCCTAATATGATGGGCATCCAAGATATGTATAATAAAAACTTTCATATAAAGTGCATTGAATACTATGAGAAGTTTGATTCCTTATGATTGTTTTGAGATATGAAGATGGTGATATTAGAGTCATGATAGTTGAGTAGTTGTGAATTTGAGAGATACTTGTGTTAAAGTTTGTGATTCCCGTAGCATGCACGTATGGTGAACCGTTATGTGATGATGTCGGAGCATGATTTATTTTTTTGATTGTCTTCCTTATGAGTGGCAGTCGGGGACGAGCGATGGTCTTTTCCTACCAACCTATCCCCCTAGGAGCATGCGCATAGTACTTTGTTTCAATAACTAATAGATTTTTGCAGTAAGTATGTGAGTTCTTTATGACTAATGTTGAGTCCATGGATTATACACACTCGCACCCTTCCACCGTTGCTAGCTTCTCTAGTACCGCACAACTTTCGCCGGTACCATAAACCCACCATTTACCTTCCTCAAAACAGCCACCATACCTACCTATTATGGCATTTCCATAGCCATTCCGAGATATATTGCCATGCAACTTTCCACCGTTCCATTTATTATGACACGCTTCATCATTGTCATATTGCCTTGCATGATCATGTAGTTGACATCGTATTTGTGGCAAAGCCACCATGCATATTATTTCATACATGTCACTCTTGATTCATTGCCCATCCCGGTACACCGCCGGAGGCATTCATATAGAGTCATATTTTGTTCTAGTATCGAGTTGTAATCATCGAGTTGTAATCATCGAGTTGTAAATATTTTGTGTGATGAAGATAGAGCATAGCGAGACTATATGATTTTGTAGGGATAGCTTTCTTTGGCCATGTTATTTTGAGAAGACATGATTACTTTGTTAGTATGCTTGAAGTATTATTATTTTTATGTCAATATCAAACTTTCCTTTTGAATCTTTCGGATCTGAACGTTCATGCCACAATAAAGAAAATTACATTGATAATTATGTTAGGTAGCGTTCCACATCAAAAATTCTATTTTTATCATTACCTACTCGAGGACGAGCAGGAATTAAGCTTGGGGATGCTTGATACATCTCCAACGTATCTATAATTTTTGATTGTTCCATGCTATTATATTATCTGTTCTGGATGTTTAATTAGTTTTAATATGCTCTTTTATATTATTTTTGGGACTAACCTATTAACCGGAGGCCCAGTGCCAGTTTCTGTTTTTTTGCTTATTTTAGAGTTTCGCAGAAAAGGAATACCAAACGGAGTCCAAACGGAATGAAACCTTCGCGTTGATCTTTCTTGGACCGAAAGCAATCCAGAAGACTTGGAGTCGAAGTCTGGAACGCCACGAGGCGGCCACGAGGCAGGAGGGCGCGCCTAGGGGGGTAGGCGTGCCCCCCACCCTCGTGGGCCCCTCGTAGCTCCACCTATGTACTTCTTTCACCTATATATACTCTTATACCCTAGATCGATACCAGAGAGCCATGAAACCACTTTTCCACCGCCGCAACCTTCTGTACCCGTGAGATCCCATCTTGGGGCCTTTTCCGGCGATCTGCCGGAGGGGGAATCGATCACGGAGGGCTTTTACATCAACATCATTGCCTCTCCGATGAAGCATGAGTAGTTTACCACAGACCTTCGGGTCCATAGTTATTTGCTAGATGACTTCTTCTCTCTCTTTGATTCTCAATACAAAGTTCTCCTCGATGTTCTTGGAGAACTATTCGATGTAATACTCTTTTGCAATGTGTTTGCCGAGATCTGATGAATTGTGGATTTATGAACAAGATTATCTATGAATATTATTTGGTTCTTCTCTGAATTCTTATATGCATGATTTGATATCTTTGCAAGTCTCTTTGAATTATCGGTTTAGTTTGGCCTACTAGATTGATCTTTCTTGCAATGGGAGAAGTGCTTAGCTTTGGGTTCAATCTTGCGGTGTCCTTTCCCAGTGACAGTAGGGGCAGCAAGGCACGTATTTTATTGTTGCCATCGAGGATAAAAAGATGGGGTTTATATCATATTGCTTGAGTTTATCCCTCTACATCATGTCATCTTGCTTAATGCGTTACTCTGTTCTTATGAACTTAATACTCTAGATGCATGCTGGATAGTGGTCGATGTGTGGAGTAATAGTAGTAGATGCAAAATCGTTTCGATCTACTTGACACAGACGTGGTGCCTATATTCATGATCATTGCCTTAGATGTCTTCATAACTATGTGCTTTGCTATCAATTGCTCGGCAGTAATTTGTTCACCCATCGTAATACATGCTATCTTGAGAGAAGCCACTAGTGAAACCTATGGCCCCTGGGTCTCTTTCTTATCATATTGCATCTCTTTTATTTACATCGCATCTCATTTACTATTTTGTAATCTTTACTTTCCAATACAACAAAAATACCAAAAATATTTACTTTATTATCTTTATCAGATCTCACTTTTGCGAGTGACCGTGAAGGGATTGACAACCCCTTTATCGCGTTGGTTGCAAGGTTCTTGATTGTTTGTGCAGGTACTAGGTGACTTGCGTGTTGTCTCCTACTGGATTGATACCTTGGTTCTCAAAACTGAGGGAAATACTTATGCCACTTTGCTGCATCACCCTTTCCTCTTCAAGGGAAAACCAACGCATGCTCAAGAGGTAGCAGTGCTGGTCATCAGCCACGACGGAGCCTCTGGCGGGGCCGGCCAGGACCCGCTGCAGGCTGCAATGCGGGACCTGTCCGTGCCCATAGCAGCAGACGCCAATGGCGAGACACTGGAAGCCTGCCGCATCGCGCTCCTCGACAGCGCCAGCAAGCTGGTTACCATGAGACGCCTTACCGAAGCCTACCAGCGCGAGATCGACCGTGTCGTCTGCGGCACGCCGGCTGCTGGCGAAACTAGCCGCATGGGCACGGTCCGACAACGCGGCGCGGCCATCGCCAGCATGCTGGGGACCAACCGCCCAGTCTACGCCATGCCAATGGAGAACTTACGCGCTGCCCAGGCGGCAGGAGACGAGCTGGACCACCTGGAGGGTGACGAGCGTCGCTGCATGACAGAGCATGTTTAGCAACTCATCGATGTGGCCGCTGTGCAGCAAGAAGCCAGTCGCCGCGTGGTGGAACCCGGCCAGCAGCCCCCCCCTCGCCGAGAACACGGCGCGACCTCCCGGACACCGACAGGCGGCGCGCACGACCGAAGAGACCAAGAGTCGGCTGCTAGCCGCAGCCGCACACGCATCACCATCGAGTGCGACCAAGACGGCCGCCCACGAGCAGTGGAACGACGGGACGACCGTCCGCCTCCCCCACGCAGGGAGAGGCGGGTCTCCCCGCCGCCTGTTGAGCATCCGACTCTCGGAGGCCGGCTAGGCCCTCGTGAAGGAGTCGAAGAGAATGACGCCCGCCACCGGATTGACCGACTGGCTCGATCCCTGGTGCTAGAAGAAGAAGATGCAATCGGCCCAGCCTGCTTTGGCCCCCGCATTCGCGATGAGCCCTTTCCCAAAGGGTTCTCGCTCCCTCGAGACACTGCCAAGTACAACGGCTCTGTGAAGCCGGAGGATTGGCTGGTTGACTACTCCACATGCGTCAACATAGCAAACGGCAACAAGCGCGTTGCCGTGAAGTATGTTCCGCTCATGCTCCATGGCACGGCCTGGACCTGGCTGAACAGCCTCAAGCCCTACATCGTCAACAGCTAGATAGACTTCACCGAAGTCTTCATCTGCAACTTCACCAGCACCTACAAGCGGCCGCCCAAGCCTCGCCAGCTTTCTCTGTGCATCCAAGGCCCGACCGATTCCACCCGCGACTACTTGACGCGGTGGGAAGAACTGCGCAACACCTGCGAAGGGGTGCACGAGGTGCAAGGCATAGAGTACTTCACCGCCGGGTGCAGAGAGGGCACCCTACTCAAGCACCGACTCCTCTGCCATGAGTCGGCCACACTCGACGAGCTGCTGATCATAGCAGACAAGTACGCCACTACCGACTCCTCCATGAAGTCGGCCGCGTGGACGCATCCGGGAAGGTGCTTCCACCGGCTCCTCAAACACTGGCTGGTGACTCCAGTCGATGCCAGTAGCAAAACGACAACAAGTGCAAGGCCCCGCAGCCGGCTTCCACCAGCCGGCAAGTGGAAATAGTTGAGGACCAGCAGCCAGAGGGGCAGCCCGGCCCCAAACGTCAGAAGGGCGGCAAGCCCGCTTGGTTGCCTGCCTTCTCATTCGAGCAGACCCTTGATGCTCCCTGCAAGTTTCACAGTGGCGCGAAGCCGTCTAACCACACCACCCGGAAGTGCCACTAGATCACCCAGTAGATCACCCGAATCGCCAAAGGCGAAGGACTGCCGCCTCCGCCTCCTCAGCAGCCGGCGGCCCAGCCGGTCGCCGCCATCCAAGATGAGTTCCCTGAAGAACACGGAGCTTACGTCGTCTTCACCAGCGTGGCAGACGACAGGCACAGCCGGCGTCAGCAGCACCGTGAGGTGAACGCCGTTGCCTCTAAAGTCCTGGAATTCATGCACTGGTCCGAAAGGCCCATCAGCTGGAGCCGCGCCGACCACCCGGAGGTGATGCCTTCTCCGGGTTCCTACGCCCTGGTGCTGGATGCCACCTTTGCAACAGAGAGGCAAGCTGCTCGCTTCTCCCGAGTTCTGATAGACGGCGGTAGCAGCATCAACATCCTCTACCGCGACACCATGGAGAAGTTGTGCATCAAGGAGAAGCAGCTCCAGCCCAGCCGGACTGTTTTCCATGGCATTGTACCTGGCCTTTCCTACTCCCCAATCGACAAGATCAAGATAGACGTCCTCTTCGGAGACAAAGATCACTTCTGCCGAGAGCCAATTTGGTTCGAGGTGGTTGACCTATAGAGCCCCTACCATGCGCTCCTTGGCCGGCCTACTCTGGCCAAGTTCATGGCGGTACCGCACTATGCCTACCTCAAGATGAAGATGTCGGGTACCAAGGGCATTATCACCATAGTCGGCGACTACCAAAAGTCGGCCGCCTGTGCTGCTGCCAGCAGTCGGCTGGCTGAGTCCCTTGTGATTGCAGCTGAGAAGCGGCTCCTAGACCGGGTTGTGGCCATGGCCGGCAAGCAGCCGGACCTGTCGCCAGACCCCAAGGAGTCAGAAGCTCAGGGCTCCTTCCAGCCGGCCAAAGAAATCAAGAAGATCCCCTTGGACCCAGATCACCCGGAGAAGTTCAATGTCATAGGGGCCCACCTTGATAGCAAATAGGAAAGCGAGCTCGTCGATTTCCTCCGTGAGAATCGAGACATCTTCGCATGGTCTCCCAAGGACATGCCGAGTGTTCCCACGGGCTTCGCCGAGCACAAACTACATGTCAGATCAGATGCAAAACTAGTCAAGCAACCCCTCCGCCGCCTGTCAGAAGAGAAGAGAAGAATTGTTGGTGAAGAGATAGCCCGGCTTCTCGCAGCCGGCTTTATCATGCAAGTGTTTTTTTTTCAGAGTGGATTGCCAACCCAGTCCTCGTACTGAAGAAGAACAACAAGTGGCGCATGTGTATTGACTACACCAGCCTCAACAAAGCATGCCCCAAAAATCCGTTTGCTCTGCCTCGGATATATCAAGTGATTGACTCCACAGCCGGATGCGATCTGCTGTCTTTCCTTGATGCCTATTCTGGCTACCACCAGATCAAGCTGAACCCGGCCGATCGACTGAAGACCGCCTTCATCACACCATTCGGAGCCTTCTGCTACTTGACCATGACATTCGGCTTGAGAAATGCCGGTGCCACGTTTCAGCGTTGCATGCAGAAGTGCCTCCTCAAGAAACTCGGCGGAAATGCCCACGTCTATGTAGACGATATTGTGGTGAAGACGGAGAAGCGAGGCACCCTCCTGGAGGATCTCAAGGAGATCTTTGATAATCTGCGCCGTTTTCAAATCAAGCTCAACCCAGAAAAATGTGTCTTCGGAGTCCCAGCCGGCCAGCTCCTTGGCTTCCTTGTCACAGAACTCGGCATCGAATGCAACCCTGTGAAGATTAAGGCCATCGAGCGGATGGAGAGACCTGCCCGGCGGCGAGACGTCCAGAAGTTCACCGGGTGCTTGGCATCCATCAGCCGCTTCATCAGTCGGCTGGGCGAGAAGGCTCTTCCCCTGTACCAGTTGATGAAGAAAACCACTCACTTCGGGTGGAACGACAAGGCGGACAAGGCCTTCCTCCAGCTCAAGAAGATGCTGACCACGCCGCCTGTCCTGGCGGCTCCGGCTGCTAAGGAGCCCATGCTCCTCTACATCGCTGCCACTAGCCGGGTGGTCAGCACTGCCATTGTGGTAGAGCGCCCAGAAGACGGAAAAGCACAGCCGGTCCAGAGGCCCGTGTACTACCTGAGTGAGGTGATGTAGGCCTCGAAGCAGAACTACCCCCACTACCAGAAGATGTGCTATGGCGTGTACTTTGCCACCAAGAAGCTCAAGCAGTACTTTCAAGAGCACTCCATCACGATTGTATGCACTGCCCGCTTGCTGAGATCATAGGAAACAGAGATGCATCAGGCCGGGTGGCAAAGTGGGCCATCGAGATAGCTCCCCACACCATCCTCTACCAGCCCCGCACCACCATCAAGTCCCAAGCGCTGGCCGACTTCCTCGTCGACTGGGCCGAGACCCAGTATCTGCCGCCAGCGCCGGATTCCACTCATTGGCGGGTGCACTTTGACGGCTCGAAGATGCGCACCGGTTTGGGAGCCGGCATTGTCCTCACCTCTCCCAAAGGCGACAAGCTCAGATACACACTGCAAATTCACTTTGCCGCCTCCAACAATGTGGCCGAGTATGAGGCGCTCGTACACGGACTCCGACTAGCCAGAGAGATTGGCATCCGCCGGATTCTGTGCTACAGTGACTCGGATTTGGTGGTCCAGCAGTCGTCAGGCGATGATAGAGGCAAAGGTGTCCCGTCTTTCGATGAGATGGTGGCTATCATTTTGGAGGAAGTCGACTTTGACGATCCGACTACGAACGTGCGAGGACGTCGCGCCTTAGCAATCGCTAAACCAACTCCGAGAGGTTATTGACCACGCCGGAGCACGATCAACCTGACCACGAAGGTCTGTTTCCTGCAGGCAAACAAAGAACAAGCAAGAAACTAAGATTGCAATCTGGATATTGCGAATATAATAGGAAAGCTTTATTGATCAAGGTGGGGTTCTGTGACGCCTTTGTCTGGTCATTGAACACAAACGAAGTACGCGAAGTTGCAGCTATGGCGAACTTTAATCTAAACAAAACCCAAAGTCTAAACGATGCCCTAAGGGCTGTATATATGGAGGAAGAGGGGGGAATTTCGTGGCCCTTGGAGGTGGGGTCCGAAACCAACCCTAACTCTTGTTTCCCCGCACATACGGACTCTAAAAACAGCCTATATTGAAGTATTTCTAAATTACATGGGCCTGGCCCAAAAATAAGGTGACGCAGCACCTAGAATAGCCTCTGGACGAAAATTATGAAGTGGCATCTTGTATATTTCTTCCAAGGCTTCATGCACTCATTATGGTGGCTTCATAGTCCTGAAATCATCACTTGAAACTCTGTTCTTGTCTCCCTTGCGCATGCCATCAACTCCATGCTTGTTCTTGCTCCAATGTTCATCCTTCTCCAAGCTAGGCCCTTCATTTGTAAGAGAAACAAATGTATCCAATTTAGGCAGCATCATATTCTCATGAACATTAGAATCATTACCAAGAAACGAAAGTACTTGGTAATTTAATTGGCGTGCGCGAGCTCTAGTAATCGGTCCAGTATGTATAGTAGTAGAGGCTGTGGGTGTAACAATGGTATTGATGTCCTCATCATCCTCCCCTTCTTGAAATGAAGTCGTCCTCAACGGAAGCTCGTCTTCCTCACCCAAATAAGGCTTCAAATCTGCAATGTTAAAAGTGGGACTAACCCCAAAATCTACAGGCAGCTCAAGTTTATATGCATTATCATTTATTTTCTCTAACACCTTAAAAGGGCCATCAGCATGTGGCATTAGCTTTGATTTGCACAAATCAGGAAATCTATCCTTACGCAAATGTACCCAAACAAGATCTCCAGGTGCAAACACAACATGTTTTCTACCCTTATCTCCCGCAAGTTTATATTTAGCATTCATACGCTCAATGTTTTCCTTAGTTAACTCATGCATTTTTAAAATCAATTCAGCACGTTGTTTAGCATCAAAATTAACCTTCTCCGAAGATGGAAGAGGCAACAAATCAATAGGTGCACGAGGTAGGAAACCATACACAATTTCAAAAGGGCACATCTTAGTAGTAGAATGCAATCAACGATTATAAGCAAATTCAATATGAGGCAAGCATTCTTCCCACATTTTCTTGTTATTATTCAAAACAGCCCTAAGCATGGTAGACAATGTTCTATTGACTACTTTAGTTTGTCCATCAGTTTGGGGATGACATGTTGTACTAAAAAGCAGTTTAGTCCCCAACTTAGCCCATAAACATCTCCAAAAGTGGCTAAGAAATTTAGTATCACGATCTGAAACAATAGTATTTGGCACACCATGCAAGCGACTAATTTCACGAAAGAACAAATCAGCAACATTAACAGCATCATCGCTTTTATGGCATGGTATAAAGCATGCCATTTTCGAGAACCTATCCACGACAACAAATATGCTATCCCTCCCCTTCTTTGTTCGAGGTAAACCTAAAACAAAGTCCATAGATATATCCTCCCAAGGAACAGTAGGTACAGGCAAAGGCATATATAAACCATGATGATTGAGTCATGACTTAGCTTTTTGACATGTAGTGCAGCGAGCAACAAAACACTCAACATCCCGTCTCATCTTTGGCCAAAAGAAATGTGTAGCAAGTATATCCTCTGTCTTCTTCACGCCAAAGTGTCCCATTAGTCCTCCTCCATGCGCCTCCTGCAACAACAAAAGATGAACGGAGCTAGGTGGAATGCATAGCTTGTTAGTACGAAACACGAATCCATCGTTAACGACGATCTTGTTCCATGTTCTACCTTCTTTACAATTCTGCAATACATCTTTAAATTCAGCATCATGCACATATTGATCTTTGATGGTCTCCAAACCAAATATTTTAAAGTCAAGTTGTGAAAGCATAGTATAACGACGAGACAATGCATCAGCAATAAAATTTTCTTTACCCTTCTTGTGTTTAATGACATAAGGGAAAGTCTCAATGAATTCAACCCATTTAGCATGTTGACGGTTCAGTTTTGCTTGACTTTTAATGTGTTTCAAAGATTCATGATCAGAATGTATAACAAATTCTTTGGGCCATAAATAATGTTGCCATGTTTCTAAGGTCCGAACAAGAGCATATAATTCTTTATCATAAGTAGAATAGTTCAGACTAGGCCCACTCAATTTTTCAGAAAAGTATGCAACAGGTTTGCCATCTTGTAATAACACACCTCCTAATCCAGTTCCACTAGCATCACATTCAAGCTCAAAAGTCTTATTAAAATCAGGAAGTTGGAGTAAAGGAGCATGTGTCAACTTATCTTTCAATACCGTGAAGGCTTCTTCTTGTGCGGTACCTCAAACAAAAGGCACATCCTTCTTTGTAAGCTCATTGAGAGGTGCAACAATGGTGCTAAAATCTCTCACAAAATGCCTATAGAAACCAGCGAGACCAAGAAAACTCCTCACTTGTGTGACCGTTTTGGGCTGCGGCCAACTCTCAATAGCTTCAATCTTGGCTTTATCAACTTCAATTCCCTATGGAGTAACAACATAGCCAAGAAAAGATACTCGGTCGGTGCAAAAGGTGCACTTCCCAAGGTTACCAAACAAACGTGCATCACGTAGAGCAATAAAAACAACACGTAAATGTTCCAAATGTTCTTCCAAAGATTTGCTATAAATCAGTATATCATCAAAATAGACTACCACAAATCATCCAATGAAAGCACGTAAAACTTCGTTCATTAGTCTCATGAAAGTACTAGGTGCATTAGTTAACCCAAAAGGCATGACTAACCACTCATATAAACCAAACTTAGTTTTAAATGTTGTTTTCCATTCATCTCCCAATTTCATATGAATTTGATGGTATCCACAATGCAAATCAACTTTGGAGAATATTGTAGAGCCACTCAATTCATCAAGCATATCATCTACCCTAGGAATAGGATGACGATAACGAATGGTAATATTATTAATGCCTCTACAATCAACACACATACGCGACGTACCATCCTTTTTAGGCACTAGTATAATAGGAACAACGCAAGGACTAAGAGATTCGCGTATATAACCTTTGTCGAGCAGCTCCTGTACTTGACGCATAATCTTCTTTGTATCCTCTAGATTGGCACAGTATGGTGCACGGTTGGGTAGCGATGCACCGGGAATTAAGTTAATTTGATGCTCAATCCCTCGAATAGGTGGTAATCCTGGTGGCACGTCTTGTGGAAAGACGTCAGCGAACTCCTGCAAAATGTTAGTGATAGCAGGGGGCAAAGAGGAAGGCACGTCCTCGAATGAAAATAATGCCTCTTTGCACACAAAAGCATAGCAAACAGATTTGCTGAAATCTAGCTCATCAATATCAGATTTTGTGGCAAGTAAACATGCACTTTTCAATTTAATTTCAGAAGCAACACTAGATGGTTTATTATTAGGTTTCATTTGTTGCTCAAATTCTTTTGCCACAATTTGATTTTCACTCTTATTTTTCTCTTGTTTTGCTTTATTAGCGCTATTAATATCATCTTTAAAAATGGAATCAGGAGTCATAGGAAGCAAAGTAATATTTTTATCCTTATGAACAAGAGTATACTGATTGTTTCTACCATGGTGTACAGAATTTTTATCAAATTGCCATGGTCTACCAAGTAATAAGGAACATGCTTGCATAGGTACCACATCACAATCAACATAATCATCATATGTAGAGATACTAAAATGCACACGAACAGTACGTGTTACCTTAACCTTGCCGCTGTTGTTGAACCATTGGATGTAGTAAGGATGTGGATGTGGTCTTCTGGTGAGAGATAGCTTCTCCACCATCTCCATGCTAGCCAAGTTGTTGCAGCTCCCTCCATCTATGATGACGCGAACGGAACGTTCCTTCACAACTCCCTTTGTATGGAACAAATTATGCCTCTGATTTTGCTCAGCTTGTGTGACCTGCACACTCAAAGCACGTTGAGCAACTAAACATTCATACCTGTCGGCATCTTCAGGAGCCATGTATTGCGTCTCATGGTCAGAATTATCTCCACCGTGTTCTTCACGTGTAATAAGAGCCAAAGTCTCTTCATCATAGTCACTAGCGGACTCATACACACCATCCTCAGTAGCAATCATCACACGCTGAGATTTGCATTCTCTCGCATAATGACCTCTTCCCTTACAACGATGACAAATCATATCACTTGTGTGCCCTGTTGATGCCATGGAAGAAGAAGAGCTCTGTGCAGGCCCGACAGGTGTGCTCTTGGCAGATAGTGGTGGTTGTGCCTGCTTTCTTGTATCACGGTTGGAGATGGCACCTGATGGAGGTGATGGTGTAGTGGAAGTAGAGGATGCACGTGGTGTCCATGATGAATGTCGACCTGCAGAAAAGTTAGTTCGCGCCAATGCCTGTCGATCCTGCACTTCACGTTCAGCTTTACAAGCATGATGGAATAAACTAGTGATATTATTATACTCCTTATACTCTAGAATGGTCTGAATCTCTCTATTTAATCCACCCATAAAACATGCAAACATAGCTTCATTATCCTCAACAATACCACATCTAATCATGCCAGTTTGTAATTCCTGATAATATTCCTCTACAGAATTTTTTCCTTGTCTTAAATGCTGCAATTTTTGAAGTAATTCACGTTGATAATATGGTGGAACCCAATGAGTACGCATAGCAGTTTTCAAAGCAGCCCAAGTAGTTGGAATATTATTCGGATATAATCTATGATGTTTAGACCACCACACACAAGCAAAACTAGTGAAAGCACAAAGTGCAGCAGCAACAATCCCTCCTCGGGATATTCTAAACATGTAAAACATTGTTCAGTTTCTAACTCCCAAGTAAGATATATATCAGGAACATATCTACCCTCAAATGGTGGAATATTTAATTTTAGTTTAGGAAGATGGTCATGATCTCGTACCTGAGCTGGTAATGCAGCCTTACCATTACGATTATTTGCATGTGGACGACCTGGTGCTGGTGGTTGCGCGTAGTTTTGATTTTGATCAACCTCATCCTCGTAATCTCCTGCATCATCCTCCTCATCATCATCAGCAGGAGCCACAGAAGTATCAACAGCAGCACCAACAGTTTGGCCAGGCTCAAGAGGGACACGGCTCGCTCGGCGGAGGGCTGTTTCCCGCATGGAGGTAGTCGTAGTCGTTGGGTTGTTTTTGGGTTGTTGTTGTTGTTGTTGTTGTTGTTATTGAGTTGTTGTTGTTGTTGGTGTTGTTGTTGTTGTTGTTGTTGTTGTTGTTGTTGTTGTTGTTGTTGCTGTTGCTGTTGCTGTTGCTGTTGGTGTTGGTGTTGTTGCTGTTGCTGTTGCTGCTGTTAATGCTGCTGTTGCTGTTGTTGTTGTTGTTTGTTGTTGTTGTTGTTGTTGTTGTTGTTGTTGTTGTAGTTGTTGTTGTTGTTGTTGTTGTTGTTGTTGGCAGCAGTCTCGGGGACTGCAGCAGTCGCACCCGGCCCGGGGACATCAGAACCCGGTCCGGGGGCTGCAGCAGCCGGCCCAGGGACTTCAACAACACAGCAAGCGGCGGCCGACTCCACCCCGCCGCCTCCCAACCCAACCGCTCTGGTACCAGTGGCAGTAATGACAGTGGTAGAAGCACCATCATGGGTGCAGCCCATCCTCAACTTCCGGGTGAGCGGGGAGCTACCAGCCGACGAGATCTTGGCCCAGCAGGCGCAACACCGGGCAGCAGCATACACGATAGTAAACAGAGAGCTTGTTAGGCGCAGCGTCATTGCCGTTTTCCAGCGCTGCGTAGAGCCGGAGAAGGGCAAAGCAATCCTCAGAGATATTCACCAAGGCGAGTGCGGCCACCACGCGGCCTCCAGATCGCTTGTCGCCAAAGCTTTCCGCCATGGTTTCTTCTGGCCAACTTCTTTGGACGATGCCAAGGACTTCGTCAAGAAGTGCAAAGGGTGCCAACGATTCACACTACAAAAAAATACACTTCCGTGATGATACGTGTTTGTCACAGTAGGTCGCGTTTTTTGTCATGCATGTACATCCATGACAAATTTATGATAGAATCAAGATAGTCATACATGTGCTGTCATAGAAGTGTTCCATGACATTACCAAAATTATCATCACGGAAGTGCCCACTTCCATGACGATAAATCGCGCGTCACAGAAGTGCTTTCGTCAAGGGTGACCGACACGTGGCATCCACCGTAACGGAACGCCGTTAAGCTATCGGGTCGGGTTTTGGATCCGATAACCCGTTAACAGCCCCGATCAATGGGGATTTTCCACGTGTAAAATCATCATTGGCTGGAGGAAACACGTGTCGGCTCACCGTTGGGACAGATGTCATCCGCTCATTGGACCGAAGGCGCCTATGATACAGCGACACATGACACGGCCCAACAGAGGCCCATTCCTGTGAAAAGGTCGGCCTATTTGACTTGGTCAAAAGGTGGCGGGCCGGCCCACGGAAAGCCTGTTAACGGCATGTTCGCATATAGCCCATTTACAGCCCGCTAACCCAGGGCCCGTTACACCCTATCCGAATTAGGCCCAGTAGCGTCATCTGGGCCGTCCAATATGATTCAGCCCGTTTTAACTTCCGGCCCATGTGTGGCCCATGACTTCTTTCGGCCCATATGAGGACCTTTGTAACTCTTGGCCAATTAACGGCCCCTGGTGAAACTGGCCCGTAATGAACAGTGTATCACTTTATACCCATTAACGGCCCGTTATTCCATTGGGCCGTTTCCTGCCCAAGTTATCTTTCGGCCTTCTCAGGGCCCATTGATTCTTTGGCTCATTTGTAGCATTTGGTTACATACGGCCCGTTACTGTCATTTTCTGCTTGTGGGCCAAATTCAGCCCGTCGTTACAGTCGGCCCGTTTGCGGACCGTTAATACGTTGGGCCGTTTTCATGTCAAAAAAACCCGTTGGGCTGTTTTCATAGAGTTATCAAATACGGCCTATTAACGGCCCGTTATGGTCCACGAATAGTACGGCCCATGATTGGCGAAATGATGATACGCCCCATAGAAGGCCCATGGATCCTACGGCCCGTATGAGGCCCATAGATAGTACGGCCCGTAGAAGGCCCATGGATCGTACGACCCGTAGAAGGCCCATGGACCCTACGGCCCGTAGAAGGCCCATGGACCCTAAGGCCCGTATAGAAGGCCGATGGATCCTACGGCCGGACGAAGGCCCATGGATCATACGGCCTGCAGGAGGCCCATGGTTACAACAGTCCGTGTGTTGCCACGATTATTTTGGCCTAGTTACCAAAAATAGGCTATTGTGGCCACTAGAAAAAAACAGAAAAAGAACTGCAGTGACTACAAGAAAACAACTAAACAAGACAATAAGGAAATAAATAAGCAAGCAATTAACGCTAGCCTATTACCGCTATTACACATATTACATCCACTAGGCATCAAAGTTCGCCACCAGTGCAAATATAGGGAACAAAGCAGCACATTACATACACTGGCCGTCAAAATTGGCCACCAGTGCAAATAAACGCGGCAGCAAAACAAGAGCATAACTGAAACAACTTCAGAAGAGCTCAAGAAATATTATCCTGGGTATCCACCATGCTGGCAATAAGCTTAGCAAGCTGATTAGCTTTGTCCTGTTTGGCGCTAAAATCCTCCAACGCTTGCTGTTGCACCAGAAAGTATGCATATGAATGCTCCAGGGACTTCCGCAGTCCTTCCGCTTCTTGTCGCAGCACAGCTGATCGATGTCTTTCAGCTTGTAGTTGAGACTCAAGAAACTGAACTGATTCAGACAGTGAGTTTGAATAGCTTGTGCAAGCGGTAGTGGCTAGTAACTCGAACACTAAACCAAGACAGGACTTTGGGGTTGTCTCGCTGTCTTCAAGATAGTCTTCCTTAGCTGTTTTATCAGCTTTGTTGGAGACCAACAAGGATGTGTCACTATCCTGAACCTTATCTGCATTACTTCCTTTACCATTTCTTAATAAGGCACTCTTCCCCAATATTCTGTCAGCATTCTAAAAGAAGAAACAAGCAGACACATAACAAGTTTAGCATGTACTAGTATATGAAACTCATTTCGGTGAACCAGTTCATTAGTAAGGTGGACAGGATTAAACTACCAAGTCTTCTATTGCCAAGTACTAGTACATAATAAAAGCATCAAACAAACATATATCTATGTCCTATGGTCACTGCATTGTCTTGCCAAATCAAAATAGAGACACGGTTCAAATCATATCAGTTCAAGACAAAGCAGCAGTGAAAGAATACAAAGCGTGGGAAACTACACGGCACAACAAGATTTCAGATGGGTACCACGGGTCTACATGTACAACAACACTATTGGCTCTGTTGTGATGCTATAATGTGCATGATATGAAAGTCAACTGTATACACAATTGAAATTGAAATCAACAGAGCTATTGATAAGAGCAAACCTGTTAAAGAAACATGCGTGAACATACCTGCTGTGCCACTGGAGTTTCGATTGGATCCTTCAATTTAAAAATAGGTTTGTATGAGTAAATACAGTGATACAAGAGCAAAGCAATCATAGTTTAAAAAGGCATGCCTAAGCGAGCGCTTAAGCGCGCCTAGGCTCTAGGCGTTGGCAAAATGCATTGCGCATAACTACGCATAATCTGTGCATAACTGCGCATAAGCATGTGCTTTGGTCAGTAAAGCGCAAGGCGGTGGCAAAACACACAATTAACGCCTAGCGCTTTTTTGAACTATGATAGCAATGGAATCTTTAATTAGAACAGTTGTTCTTCAGGTTTAGGCACTTGTTCTACATGAATAGAGTACAGTAAGACGCAAGAATATAATACTTAAAAATAGAAAATGAGCTCATAGACCTTACCACATTCTTGGTTCGGGACCAGTACAGAACAAGGTGTTCCCAGTCATCGTCCAGTAAATGTGTCTCAGGAGAACGTAAGGGAATTTGATGAGTTTCTTTGTCGGTGAAGTACGTTTTCTTCAGGTAATTCCGATACTGCCACCAAGCATTCTTGAAGATAGCAGAGGTATTAGCACAGGTTACCTCATCCTGAGTTTCCAAATCGGTCCTTCTCTATAGAGAAAAATGGGAAAATTTGCTGTATTATAACCATCATGGAGGTAGGATGTATGGGACGAAGCAAAGTAATTGCCATGAATAACATTACTTACACATAACTCCTGGACAAACACCTACAACTGGCATTTTCCTTCATCTTCAGTATAATATTTCCAAGATGGGAAGATACGCACATACGATTTAACAACATCAAATGCGATAGATGCTAAACTACGACTAGCTGGTTGTGCTTCCTCCACAGGAATAGGCGTACTAACTGGTGGAGTTGGGGTTCGTCGTAATAGTACTGGCCCTTTGGGCACTGGAGCTGCCTTACTAACTGCTCTTGTTTGGGAGCTCTGTGGTGGAGATGGTGCTGTGTCAACAGGAACTGGGTTACTATCGGCTGGGGTTGGGGTTAGATTGGGTGAAGCTGGTTCTCTGTCCATCGCAGTAGGGGTACAATCTGCGAGAGTTTGGGTTATGTGTGGTAGGGCTGGTTCTTGTGCATGTACAACCGGGGTGCTATCTCCACCAAGAGGTAGCACTGTTTTATTTGAAGACCGTGTTTTTAGTCCGCTAGATACTGGCATCACCCGCTCCAATTCAAATGGTTGATAAACAGGAAACATAGTTGAATGTACAGACATTGTATGAGAGACAGATGCAATAGATAGTGTGGAAAAAAGAGGGCATGAAATAGTTGACATGTATATTGTTTAACTAAAATGGATAGCATGACATAATTTCACATATATGATGTCTGTCTAAACTGGATAGCATAGCATAACATAATTCAAAGATATGATGAATAACTAAACAGGATCGCATGACATAATTCACCTACATGTTATCTAAGTAATCAGGATCGCATCATTTAATTCACATATGTGATTTATATGCTAAACAGAGGGCATGCGATATGATGTCTGAACTAAGAATATGGTGTTGAATATTGTGTATATGATGTCTAAACTATGCAATGCAAGACACCGTATGCATGATATGAGCAGTATAACCGTGCCAAGTTAGAGCATACACCTCAGTGGGGGAATAGGAATGGTCATCTGTCTCTGAATCCATCTCTGAGGAGCTATCGAGACACAAGAGATCTGCTTCGACAGGTAGCACTGTCTGCTCTGAAGGCCTTGTTTTCACTCCAGATTTTTCCATCTCCCACCCAAATGGCTGATTCATAGGAAGAGTAGTTTAATGTACAAACATTGTCAACAAATGGAAATGTAATGAAGAAAAGGATGGGCAAGATATCATTCAAATATATGATGCCTGGTTAAACAGGATGGCATTGCACATTTCACATATATTGTGGCTGGCTAAAAGACATGAGACTGCATAATTCCCATATATGATATAGAAACTAAATAGGTGGCATTACAGAACATGTCTAAACTAAGCAGATGACATATATGATGTCAAAAGTAGGCACTGCAAGGCAACATATGCATGATATGACTAACATCATCATGCCAAGGTAGAGCAAACACCTTGGGGGGTAAATAAGAGTGGTCAGCGGCGTCTGAATCCGCCTCGGAACAGATATCTTCCTCTGGATTACAATCTGGAGAGGGGTGGGGAGGGTTTGCCATTGAACCCACCATGGAGCAATGTCTGCATGACATTGTATTGCCGCGCAAAACTCTTCTCTTTTTCTCTACATGTTCAGCATGACTATGTACAATATCTGACATGCATACGAAAAAAAATATGGTGAGATTATGTAAGGAGAGCATGCAGAAATTTAGACTGATGGTAACAACCAGTGGATCGACGTTTTTCCGTTGAACCAAAATAGCCCTAATGGATCGACGTGAATGTATAGTAATAAGTGATGCAACAAGTGTACAACCTCTTTGCCGTAGCCATGTCGACCTCAGCATCATTGGGTTGGTCGCTGAAGCAGTTGAGGCAGAGGTGGCTGTCGGAGGTGTGGAGGAAGATCTGAGGAATCTGTAGACGGCGTCCAGGGCACTGCTCTGTTGTGATGGATCATTCTGTCGTTGGAGCAGCTCCGGTGAGCCGTAAGACGTCAAGGCTGAAGCAGCACAAGACAGACATCGTCAATCTCAAGTGGGATTCTAATAGCATCTCCAATAGATGATGTAAAATGGATGTAAAATTAACATCACCAAAAACCACCTGACTACAACAGATGAGGTAAAAACTGTTGACTCTGAACTTAACTGTCGAAACTGAAATTTACTGTGGAATCTGAATGCTACTGTCGAAACTGAACGCAATGGTAGCAGAGAGGCACTTGACATGTAGTTTAGGGAGGGCCTGCAGTTCATCTTCAACCTGCACCCCCCTGAGCCGCCAGCCACCACCGGCCGAACCGCCGGCCCCAGCGCCGCCTCGCCGCCCCGAAACAACTCGCCACTGCCGTCCCGGCCAGCCCTCTAGGCCCCCCGCCCCCACCCTGAACCCTAAGATAGATAGTGGGGTACCTCTCCGGGGAGCCCCCGTCCCCGCTGCGGGTGGTTCTTCCTTAACTCCGGCGAGCCCCCCAACCCCTGAAAATCGACTGACCCAAAAGTCGATTCAGTCGACTAAAGTGTGGCTTAATTGGAGCAGAGCAGCAGCACGAGCGAGGGGGAGAGCAGCAGCAGCAGCTGGGCGAGCAAGCGACCGAGCGAGAGCCGGAGCAGCAGCAGCAGATCTGGCTGGTATGGACGCCGCCGCCGAAGGGGCCTCGCACTGGGGGAGAGCCGCCGTGGAGATGTCGCCCGTGGCACCGGCTTCAAGGTAGCCGCTCCATGGGGGTGCGGGATGGAGCACCGTCGGCGCCGGGAGGTCGAGTTAAGGAGAAGGTGCGATGCGATGAGTGTACAACCTCTTTGGTGGCGCCGAGTAGGCCTCGGCTTCGTCCGAGGAGTCGGTGAGGATGCTGCGGTTCCAGTGGAGCAGGTTAAGGCGGCGCTGTGGGGATGGAGCAGCCGCGATAGACGAGGCGATCGTCGGAGCAGCTCCTTGGAGGTGGAGGAAGGGGCGGCTGAACCGGCGGGACGGCGAGATGGACGACGGATCCTCATCCGGGGAGGTGGACGAGGGACGTCGAGCTATTGCGGTGGACGACGTCGTCGGGAAGAGGCTCCGGCTGGGCAGCGGTGACGTGGCGGACGGAGGAGGGTGGGGTTTCGCGGCTGGAGCAGAGAGGTTATGGCGGCCTGGGATTTCGAATGGCGAAAAGGGGGCGATGGGAGGGGGTGAAGCATGCCTTAGGGACGCGCTTGTCCAAAATGTAGGGTGTGTTACAAAAGTACGCCCCACCGATTTGAACTAGCGGCCCTTTTGGCTCAGGGTTAGAAGGGGGATTTCGCGTGTCGGGATTTGGCAACTGGAGGGAGTTTTCGCGCGCGTTGTAATTTCGGGATAGCAAGGCGCGGGTTGTGAAGGCGCCAGTTTTGGGAGCACGATATCTGAATTTTCGGGATATAACAAGACACGGGTTGAATTTTAGGGACAAGCCTAACGTGTAGTAATATTGTACTTGTACGTACCAAATCAATTCGCACTTCCCTCAACCAAAAAGAAAACGAAAAAATAAAACTATTCACACCACACAAAGAGAGAGTCTTGCCCCGTTTTACAATACAAATGCTATTCAAAGCTACTCCCTCCTTCCATCTATATAGGGCCTAATGCGTTTTTCGATGCTAACTTTGACCAAATATTAGAGCAATGATATATGACATGCAACTTACACAAAGCACACCGTTAAATTCGTCTGTGAAAGGTTCTTTCAATGATATAATTTTCACATTGTGCATGTCATGTACTATTAATCTTGTCAATAGTCAAAGGCGGTCTTAAAAATCTCATTACGCCCTATATAGATGGAAGGAGGGAGTATGAGTCCATGTTATGTCCGATTAAATTTTTTCGCTTGCTGTATAATGCATGTAACCTACTCATACCAACATTTTAGTGCATTCCAAATGTCTATACTACCGCTGCAATTCGAACTAAATTTGAATTCGTTTCTCTATTTCAATAAGAATCTACAATCATGATTGTTGCCAACTTCAACCATCATAGTTTCCTTGCTATCCGCCAGATATAAATCGGACAGCCTATAATGCAGGATGGCAGGCACACCATCAACAACTCCGTTTTTTATAAGAGTAGAGATAAAATATATTAAATGTAGTATAACATGTTCATAACCACACCATGTGTATCACCGTTATATATATTCACACATGCGTCGGTTTGAAACACTATGATAAATTCTTCAAATATCCGAATTCGCTTTTTATAATGAAGTATATATGATCTCTATTGTCTTTTACACCCACACAACCCTCTTATCTTTGTAGCTAGCGCTAACTTTCTCTTGTGCATGCACACGCCCGCATCCCTCTCACCCTCCCTCAACATTCTCTAGCTCCATCGCGCAAATTCGTCTTTTCACTTTAGGTCGTTCACCCACGGTGTGTGTAGGCCCCCCAGCTCCTTCTTTACGGCACACATCGATCGATATGCCTCTCTAGCCAGGTGTGCCTAGCACAAACACAAGCTTCCCCTCTTCTCTTGTCACCGTCCATGCCTCACTCCCACCACTCTTTTCATCGTTCTCGTACTCGCACACTCCTCCCCCTCGATATAGTATGCCTCTCGTACCACCTCCTACATGCATCCCTCTCTCTCTATCCTTCTCCTCGTGCCTCATTTGCTTCTAACACACACATGCATGTATACCGATCGATCTCCCAACATATACCTAGATCGACTTTAACTACCCCCCCATCGATCGACGTACCTCACAAGTTATGTCTCTCCTTTCTCTAACAAAGGGCGATTGATCTTCCTATGTAGTTACGTCTGCTTACCACAGCCACATCGTCCCCCCTCATCATTCGTGCATGCCTCCTGACCCGTCTCTCACACGCACGTGCACAGACAACAAGCAGCCATCTCCTCTCTTATTGATATTGCGGGCGTGCCCTCCGTTTGTCTAGCAAGCCTATCCCACCATTTGTTAGAAGCAACTCCACTACCACCCCCTCCAACACTCTAGCTCTGTCTCTCTCCCAACCTTATTCCTCTCCTTCACATATGCATGGATGTCGATCGATCTCTCTTAATACATTAATTGAGTTTCTGGACTTTTAATGTGCATAATCTAAATATGAATTGCATGCACATGCTCCGGTGCACCAAAGTGGGTTGAAAAATCACATGTGTGTCCTTGGTTGAATTTCTAGGCCCCATGGAAGAAATGAGAATGAAATTCAAACATCTGGGCATCATGACTCGGCCGAGAACATCGAGAAACTTTGTTTTTAAATTCATGTAAATCCAAAACTCGCCTGGAAACCATGAAACTTGGCATGGTGTCATATCATGGCACTAACATGTTGTGGTAAAAAAATTGGGCCGATTTGGAAGCTCGTGGTTCTAAGAGGGAACATGCCACCTTTGAGTGTGAAACGATATACGCTGCCCCCCCCCCCCTTGAGTTTCTTAACAAAGGCAACATAGAAATACATTAGTGCCCTGTTAAATTTTGGAATTATTCCGGGTTCGTTTGTCGTTTTTATACATTAATTGAGTTTCTGGTAATTTAATGTGCATAAGTCAAATTTCAACTACAAGCACATCCTCTCGTGCACCAAAGTTGGTTGAAAAATCACATTTGTGTCCTCGGGTGAATTTCTAGGTCCCATGCAAGAAATGAGAATAAAATTAAAACATCTGGGCATCGTGGCTCGGCCGAGAACATTGAGAAACTTGGTTTTAAAATTCTTGTAAATCCAAAACACGT
The DNA here is from genome assembly GCF_018294505.1 of Triticum aestivum. Taxonomy (NCBI): domain Eukaryota; kingdom Viridiplantae; phylum Streptophyta; class Magnoliopsida; order Poales; family Poaceae; genus Triticum; species Triticum aestivum. Next base: position 170,931,954 of record NC_057814.1, read on the forward strand.
CTGAAAATCATGAAACTTGGCATGGATGTCATGTCATGGTACTACCATGTTGTGGTAAAAAAATTGGCCGAATAGGAACAGATTTTGGTATAAGCTTCTTGCAAACCGAAGCTTCTCTCAAGAAGGCTCGTGGTTCTGAGAGGGAACGTGCCACCTTTGAGTGCGAAACGATATACGTTGTCCCCCTTGAGTTTATTTACAAAGGCAACATAGAACTACATGAGTGCCCTGTTAAATTTTGGAATTATTCCGGCTTCGTTTGGCCTTATTTACACATTAATTGAGTTTTTGGTCATTTAATGTGCATAATTCAAATTTGAACTACAAGCACATGCTCCCGTGCACCAAAGTTGGTTGAAAAATCACATTTGTGTCCTCGGGTGAATTTCTACTCCCTCCTTCCATCTATATAGGTCCTAATGCGTTTTTCGAGGCTAACTTTGACCAAACGTTAGAGCAATAATATATGACATGCAACTTACACAAAGCATACCTTCAAATTTGTATGTCAAAGGAGCTTCCAATAATATAATTTTCATAGTATACATCTCATGTGCTATTAATCTTGTCAATAGTCAAAGGCTGTCTTGAAAAACACATTAGGCCCTATATAGATGGAAGGAGGGAGTAGGTCCCATGCAAAAAATGAGAATAAAATTCAAACATCTGGGCATCGTGGCTCGGTCGAGAACATTGAGAAACTTGGTTTTAAAATCATGAAACTTGGCATGGTGTCATGTCATGGTAGTACCATGCCGTGGTAAAAAAATTGGCCGAATAGGAACAAATTTTGGTATAAGCTTCTTGCAAATCGGAGCTTCTCTCAAGAAGGCTCGTGGTTCTGGGAGGGAACGTGTCACCTTTGTGTGCATAATTCAAATTTGAAATACAAGCACATGTTCCAGTGCACCAAAGTTGGTTGAAAAATCACATGTGTGTCCTCAGGTAAATTTCTAGGTTCCATGCAAGAAATGGGAATGAAATTCAAAATTCTGGGCGTCGTGGCTGGGTTGGAAACATTGAGAAACTTAGTTTTTTAATTCCTGTAAATCCAAAACACGCATGAAAATAATGAAACTTGGCTTGGTGCCATGACATGGCACCAACATGCTGTGGTAAATTTGCAGTCCGATTTGGGAAGGCGCACACATTAACAATCAACAAAGTCATTTTGGAACAAGTGCTGTCACGTTACAATCGGAAACACAAGTATTATTGAAACCGTGGGCGTTCTACTTACTAGTACCATTTACGTGCCGCCACGCGTCCCCATTTTTTATTAGCTAGGAGGCGCCGTGCAGGGTAGCTATTTGAGTACGAGAGGCGTGCGATCAGACCCCTGCGCGTGCTTATCGGGAGGAGAGCCCTTTGACCTCCATCTGCCGTCCACCTCTCTCCCAAGGTCTCCATTAATGGCGCCCGAGCCTCTGTTTAATGGCGTGGCTATGTCTCACTCGACTGAGATTTAAGAGAGAAAAAGAAAATCTGAAAGCACGGATCTTGATGTAAGATCCGACGGACCTATATAGCATCTACTGCGACTTATAGCAAGACTGATGAATATATAAGGACGCGGCAGTCCGCGCAGGCCAGGTGCCCTCCCTTGCACTGCAGAAATCAATCGAACAGCACATCAATCAAGAAACCTGCACCTTGCTCAATCAGCCGAACGGACGAGGTGTATTCGAACCTCATACACTGGAGGCGTCAAGGGGCGGAGGCACAAGGGGCAGTGGAGCACGGTGAGGTCCATCGAGACCTTAGAGAGCTCCATCGTCGGGTCCTGTTCGGTCTGCATGATCTCGCCCTCCTCGTGCACAACCATCTCTCGACTTGGGCTGGGGTATTACAAAGCTTTACCGTCACATATTTATACTACTTCAAGGTGCATTAAATCAACACATGCAAGTATCAAAAGGAGAGTCACGGCATGCATGCATGCGTTGTAATTAATGCATCGGTAAACGCAAATTATTGAAATATATCGAGTGCAGTGCTTTGATGTGTCGCGTCAACTCGTACATCAACGAGAAGTTTGATTATCCTCTCCCTCGCAGACTTAACTGCACCTGCCTTTGGCTGTATGACAGGTTGGCCACACACCTGTCGGGCCCACCTGTCATACACGCAAAGGCAGGAGCGTCCCTCCCTCGCCCATGAGCGTGGTGGCTGGCAAGACTAGGAGAAGCTTTCGCTACACGCTCTCCCTCCCGCACGCGGTGGACATGCAGCAGTTCAATCGGTGTCAGATGGCCAGAAGCGTACTGTAGTACTCCTCCAGTGCAGTAGTACTCCATCATTGTTCGACTTCCCGAAGAGGCGAAGAGCCAAGCGCAGCCCGGACGCTCGTGTGGCAGTTTCATGTGTAGAGTAGTCTAGGATAGCGTGTACCGTGCCTGTAAGCTTAAAATCGTTGGGGTCGGCTCCATGCTATGTGGCCGTCTCGAAGTTTTAAAAAAATTAAAATAGTCTTCTGGCCCTACCTGACACCCTGGTGATTGTAGTTTGCACGCTCATCTGGTCAAGACAGGAATATATATTTTAATTTGTTTTTTTTCGAAAAGGGGGGACTCCCCGGCCTCTGCATCAGAACGATGCATACGGCCACATATATTTTAATTTGTGGTGGGTAAATGTTAGAGGTTGCAGCAAATATATTGTACACTGCGGGTCTTTCAGCCAAGTTTAGAGGCAAGCATGTGGGGCCAGTGCTATGATGTGTCGCGTCAACTCGTACAACGAGGAGAAGCTTGATTTTACTACACGCCTTCTCCCTCACCCATGCGCGCGGTTGCTCGCAAACGAGGACAGGCTTTTGCTTAGTAGTACTTCTACAACAAGCTATCCGTCCCGCTCGCGGTGGACGGACATGCAGCAGTGGATTCGACACTGTAGAAGCAGTAGTAGTAACATCATTGTTCGTCTTCTCGAAGAGGCGAAGAGCCAAGCGCAAACCGAACGTTGCAGTTGCGAACATTGGAGCACGCATATAGCCAGGCTCTTGCATGAGACAAAATTGCTATGTGAGCCCACTATTGTACTAGTACGTACAACTACTTGCTAGTATAGCCCTGTAAACCAGAAAGGAGTATTTGCCCTTCTAGAGATTTCAACAAGTGACTAGACTACACCGAGACGGAGTACATATGGAGCAAAATGAGTGAATCTGCACCGTAAATAAATACGTACTAGTTCTATCGTTTTCCTCTCCGAGGTGCACAATATTGAGTATACTGACTAGTCTCTTTTTGACACGCATTTACGTTTTTTTACACAGTACAGACGCAAGCGCTCATATACACGCGCATACACTCACCCCTATGAACGCACACACGCACGGCACTATCATCTTGAAATTTACGAAGTCACCATAGGCACCTCGTCGTCGACGGGTCCATAGGTGCTTGAATGCCAAGGAGGGAGAGGGTAGCGGTTCCGGAGACGTTGAACGGTCAATGATGCATCCTCAATTACATGCAGAGAGAATTAATTGGAGAAGCAGAATAGAGCCAGCACGATGTGAATGCAACAGAGTTTGGACTCTCATATAATAAAGGCGCCCCACCACTCCAATCCATCTACTCCCAAGTCTCTGCGCAACACTGCTCACTCCAATCCAAGACCAAGTGACCAGAAGCCACAAGCACCTATGGAGGCGATGGACGCGAGCGGCAGTCGGCTGTGCCAAATCATCCAAGGCGCCGGCCTGCGGCCCCGCACCGCGCAGCGTTTCCAGACGGTGCTGGCGACCGCAGGCATCGTAGCCCTCGCCGACGCCGGCTTCGCCTCTCGCATGGACGACATGATGGTCAACTCCATCCGCAAGTTCACCGCCGTCAAGAAGCGCGCGGACGACCTTGCCGTACTGCTCCAGCCCGCGCGCCCAGGCTCCTCATTGCCTGCCACCCTCATCGGCCTCCATGGTGACGAACTCTTTCAAGCCCTGGTGGCCCTGCAGGTGCCGGAGGTCGCGACGAAGAATGTGCACCTCGAGGCCGCGCTCGCCGCGCAGCGCCTCGCCATGCAAGAAACCGTCGACCTGCACATCCACGTCTACGCCTCGACGGTGTAGAGTGCCCTGAGGTTGAGCACACAGATGATCTACGTACGTTCAAATACGATCAACCGTGCGACAGCAGTTCCAAATCGAGAGGGAAAGGCGAAGAGTCGGTGGACGGTTGCCAGTTTGCCACGGTACACGAAGAGGCGCCCCGGCCTACACGTCCTTTCGGAAATTGTACAAAAGGACTCGCCGTCTTCTTACTGCACCTGCCTTTGGGTGTATGACACGTGGGTCCAACGGGTGGCTGGCCAACCTGTCATACAGCCAAAGGCAGGTGCAGTAGAGGGGCGAGGAGTAGATGGCCAACACGCACGTGAATTCAACGCAGTCTGCACTTCTCATATAAAGGCTCCCGCCAGTCCAATCTACGAAATCCTACGCACCTACGCACCTAAGGGCAAGAGTGATCACTCCAATCGCAAGATCAGTTGACTAGAAGCTAGACCCATGGAGGCGATGAGCGCGAGCATCAGCCGGCTGTGCCAGATGGTCCACGACGCCGGCCTGCATCCTGGCACCGAGGAATGTCTCCAGGTAGTGCTTGAGGCCGCCAGGGCGAGGGGCCGCTTGGACGACAGCTTCGTCTCCTTGTTCGACGAGGTCCTCGTCGGCTTCCTCGACAAGTTCACCGTCGTCAAGAAGCTCGCGGACGACCTTGACGTACGCCTCCAGCCCACGCGCCCAGGCTCTGCGATGCCTGCCACCCTCAACAGCCTCTATGGTGACAACCTCTTCGACGCACTGGTGGCCCTGCGACTGCCCGCCGTCGCGCCGGAGAATGTCCGCCTCGAGGTCGCGCTCGCCGCGCAGCGCCTGGCGCAGCAAGACACCATCGACATAATCACCCACGTCTACGCGCAAATCGTCCACAAGGACTACTACATGCAAGAGGAGGACGATAGGACGCTGGCCTTCTTGGACCGCAGGGCAACCTTGGACGGCATTGTTTAGAAGCACGTTGAGCTTGCCGCCAACGCCGCTGCTCCTCACACGTCGGTTGGTGACCCGGTGCACTAGGGCGTGAGGATGTCGTTGATGGATCCGTATGTATCTTTATCTTTCCGTCAAATCCATGTAGTAGTATATGGTACTACTAGTAATTATCTTACCTTTCGCATCAACTTCATAATTTTCCTACGTACTCCATGCATGAACCGTGCCAGAACCAAACTTCTCATTACTCTAGGGAAAATCGTTATTTCTATCTATCGGTCGCCCCATGGAGCAGAACCAAATTTTACAAGTTACAAGTTCAAAAGGAAAAGCCTGCCGTGTTCGCGTCGCACCCCCACACGGTTTGTCCGGCACGCCGCTCAAGGGGGAATGCGTGCTGTGTTGCATTTTCACTTACAAGTGGGACCGCAGTTGAGCAAACCGACTATCGGCAAACCCCCACCCCGCCCACCGCGCGATGGCTGAGAAAACAGGAGGGAGAAGAGATGGCTGTAGCTAGCACGGACTCCAAGAAAATTGGTGTCGGATGGGACTCGTGTGGGTGGCGTGTGCCGTACTGCTAGACATGAATGCTAGTTATGGCCCATGCCACCCCACTATATCGAGGTGCTGGTTACTCCACTATATCGAGTACGTAGAACAAATTTCCTGGAGTCCGTGCTCGGCCCTCCTCTATCTCTCTTCTCAGCCAGCCAGCAGACGCGCGGAGCCCATCGTCTGTTTGCTCATATGCGGTCCCACATGTCAGTGAAAACGCAAGAGGACCCACTGAACCTGCACATCTTTCACCTCGACGTGCTGGTGATGAAAAACAAATCCAATAAAGATCTTCGGTGGCCGCTTTTGGAGTTACTCAAGAGTAGTAAGATTCTATTTACAGTTTAACCCAAGATGCACATCACGTGGCTTCACCTACCACTCTATTTTCTTGCATGACACGACCTGGATGCTGGATGTCCCACGTGTCGGCAAAAGGAGGAAGAACTCGACCAAATCTTCGGTTGTGCTCTCGGATTAGACTAGTTGTGCTAACTTAAAATTTTATTGTGTAGAATGGATGCAAGTTTTGGTATTGGGAAGAAGAGTACAATGATATATTGATAGAGCACAATTTAGTAGATGTTCTAGCACTTTTAGCTAGCATAGAGCTAGAGATGAGACTAGTGCACTTGTTGATAGAATAGAGGCTAGACACGTCTACTTCTTTACACTCGAAGAAGAAAGAAGCACGCAAGATCGAGCCTCCGCAGATCAACAATGAATGCATCGAGAAGGCACTAATCCAACTTACAGGAGCAGTTATGGAAGTTGGATATCTTCTAAAATGTATTCTTGTGGTTCTTGTTTTCTTTGGTCTTGCTTTTCTAGTCAAAATTTTGGTGATGTATTTCCATGTACCAAAAAATCAATGATGAAAAAAAGATATGTGAATAGTGCACGTACTCAATGACAGAGCACGGGATGGTAGCCATGGACATGGTCGGCCCTTTTTGAAGAGAGTACTAATAAATAACTTTGATGTGTCCCGTCAACTCGCAGAACGACGAGAAGCTTGCTTACTACGCCTTCTCCCTCGCCAACGCGTGCGCGGTGGCTCGCAGCACGAGGAGAAACTTTTGCTTACAAGCGGTGGACGTGCAGCAGTTCATTTGGTGTCAGATTGCCAGAAGTACTACTGTAGTACCATCATTATTGTTCGACTTCCGGAAGAGGAGAAGAGCCAAGCGCAAGGTCACCTACTAACCTAGTACAGTACTACTATAGCCAAAGCTGGTCCACCTTTTTAGAGCATGGTTAATAAATATAGGCGGCTCTTGCAGCGGCACATCATTTAGAGCAAGTACTCTCTTCGTAGGAACAAAGGAAGTGAAACAAAAGTTGGAGTGGATGCTAGATTGCCAATTAAAAGATGATTACATAGGAAAAAAATCCTATAGCATTCTATCCTATGAATCAAACGACCAATGTAGGAAAATTATGAGGGGGGTCTCTCCAACAGTGTTCCTGGGCTCGCACCTAACATCACGGTGGTCGAACTTGGAGTCATTCATCTGGTACACGTGGCATCTCAGATCTGGACACAAGGTGACGCGACCTCTCACTTCCTCCGCCATTTGAAGCGGCGCGCCGGTGGAGGGCTAGCATACTCCAATATTAGGTTGGCTCTATGTGATGTGGCAACTTCATATACTAACCGGATGCTGGCTATACTACTACGGTACTCACACTCCAAGAAGTGACTCGAAAACCATTCATAAATTGAGTCTATGACATGCATTCGCAACTGAAATGTACCATTCATTAAATACAACAAGTCATCAACACACAACGACAACGAGGATACATGTTGGATTATAGATTATTTCCAACAAAACATTCTAGCAAATACTAAAGTTTTCATCACACAACAAATAACAAGCAATGAAATGAACTTCAACTCAACCAATCCTCGGCGTTGGAAACGCTTGCTTTGAACCATAGGTGCTCTGGGAAGGGCCAGCTATTGTCAATATCGAGAGCAACGCAGGACTGATCATCCAGGCTGAAGCGGCATATATCAGGACCAGGGTAGGGAACCACCGAAATGTCCGAGGTATAGATACAGTTGCTTCTCATAAATGGTAGTAACGTTGTGTCAACAGCAGCTGGATCGCCTTTCACCATCATTGGATAGTTTGGTCCAAGGAAGAGCGAGTTTGTTCCAAGACTATCAATACTGAACCAGGGAGAAGGTGTTTGCGCTAGCACACTAGTATCCGTCCTGAATACCATGCAACGGGTGTTGGAATAGGTCAGGAGAGGGCGACCATGGGAGACAACACCTGCTTCCTCAGTAGTAACAGTCTGAGTGCACTGTATACAGACAAGAAGAGGTGATCCATCGGAATTAGTTGCCAGGCGCCACTGAGTATATAAGTTCTGCTCCTCCTCATGCTCGTGATCATCACCATCGTCATCTCCCCCTTGCTTATAAATTTTTTCAAGTATAGGTGGTGGAATGTTCACAGGACCTTGGAAACACAAGAAGAAGGTTAATTAGTAAAGGGAAACTTGCTAACCCGCATGCATGTGGATGAAACAATTATAATTACGGTGGAAGACAAACGTACCGAAACTACGAGGATCCCATGCAAAAACAGTGCCACGAGTGGTGGCAGCAAACACAAGATCCTCGTATTCAATTGCATCACAGTACACATCCGTGTATAGAAACTGATTTTTGAGCAATATCCATCCAGTCGAACCACGAAGGACGGCAACAAGCTTGTCGAAGATAGCAACAACTTGATAGTTCTTGTAATTCCAAGAGCGGTTGGGAACTCGACAAATTGCTATCTTCAGTAGACGACAGTCACCATGATCGTATTTGAACGTACGTAGATCATCTGTGTGCTCAACCTCAGGGCACTCGGAGATTTTTGGAAGTGGAATCCGCTGACGAGTGTACACATTCACAAGTTCCCACTCGCAATTGTACCCAATATAAACAACCCAATCTCCATTTGTGCCAGCCCAGGACTTACCCTTAAGCGATGGCATCTTGACATCACACGTATCATTATCAAGCGGCATCAACTTGCAAAAGGCGAGGCCTCCGTCGTCCGCGCCCATGCGAACAGGCTTATAGCGAAGAAGATAAGGGAGATCAAACCGCTCCTGGACCCTTGGGTTCCTTGTAATGATGTTATTAGTTGAGTCGAGAATGGGCTTGAACGAACCTGCCATGCTAGCCGAGGTGATGACGTCGCACCGATCAATGAGTTCCCCCACCACGTCATCATTCAGATCGGGGCAAGAATAACGGGGTCGTTTCCGGCTTGTTCCCTCCATGGAGAAGACGATCGAACAATGGCAGAAGGAAGGGTGAAGGCAAATGGAGGAGGGAGGAAGAGCGTGCGACAACAATTCCAAATCGAGAGGGAAAGGCAAAGAGTCGGTGGACGGTTGCCAGTTTGCCACGGTACACGAAGAGGCGCCCCGGCCTACACGTCCTTTCGAAAATTGTACAAAAGGACTCGCCGTCGTCTCACTGACATGTTGGAACGGGACCACATGTCAACGAAACATCGTGTGTAATTTCTCGTGCAAAATGCGATCTGGCCGCGTTGGCCCGAGGTGCCGCATTATTTCTCGACTTTATTTTTTTAATGGCGTGCCGTTCAGTTTTGAAGCACGGCTAACTGGTACTGTTTGCAGAGAAAATATAAACTACTCTACCACTACTCCACCTCTAGTACTAGTAGTATAAAAAAGATATATAGGTTAGAGCTTCAGAGCTTTCTTGCTAAGGGCTGCCCACTTGCTTCTCACACTATCACCCTCTCTCCAGATCTAAAAAAGACGACCTCTCTCTCCCTCCTCATCGGTGGTCACAGATCCGCCGGGGAACAAAAGGACGTGCAGTATTGACGCACTCGTCGTCGGCGAGCGAGGTCACGCACCGACGACAAGGCCGTCCTCTCAGACCTAGCGCCCGCGCGGGATGGCCTCCGTCCCCAAGCTCGCCGTCGTAGTGCATGTGGAGGACGATGACCACGAGCGAAGCCACTTCCCGCCGACCCTCAGGTATGCTACCGCTTTTCGAACCATACCCTTGTTCTATTGCCCCATCTGCCATGTCGCTGCATGTGGATCTTTTTCCACTCCACCATCTTCCCAATTTGCTACCCTCTGCTCTGCTGGTCACGCAGACGAAAACCAATTTCACTATTAAAGGAAACCCTACTTCATGCAGACTAATCCATGTCTGGGTTGAATAAGGAAAGGAAGGGAGACTGTACTGTCCAAGAGAGTAGGCATCGAACCCGCATCTAGGTTGAGAAGGGGAAAATCAGTAGCTAAGGAATGAGTCTCGTGTCTCTTGGTTGAAGAAGGGTAGAAAGGCATGACAACGCAATAGAGAATGACCAGGTCGATCGGTTTGTTGTCCTCACATAGGAAAAAGGTGGCTAAACATAACAAAAATGGGACGTGATCCACATATGCTGCCTGGATATTTGTTGCTCTGGGCAACCATACCTCCCTCACCACTCTATGCATCCGTGGAGGTACATCGTACTGGTGCGCCCACTGTCCGAATGGGCCTCGCATGCTCTTAGTCTAACTTTTTTGCTGTTAGTATAACGCCAGCAGTCAAGTCAAGCAACGCTACTGCTAAAGTGATGCCACATTTAACTAATGCCGCACTCAGTCTAATGCCACCGATAAATTTAAGCAATGCCATTTAATGTCACTGGATTATTTCAGGGTTAGCTGTTGATTGTGGATGTATTAAAGATTTTTCAACTAAGGCATTCTAATGATGTTGCACAGCCAGTATACCAACGATGAAACTTGTTACTACCTTCATCAGCCTCTGTTGCCTTATTTATTCCTTCAAAAAGGTGGTTAGAAACAGTCTTGCTACCTTTTCCCATTAAGAAATTGGAATGCTTATATTTGTGAGTCTATGCTTCAACTAGTGCCACTTTTATAGTAATCACACTTTCAATATCTATGCAAACAGGGATGCTCGAGTTTAGTGGAACTGCACAAAAAGTCCAACTGGTTCAACATTAGGAGCATGTTTTCTCCCAAACCTTTATATCCAATTGGTGGCACTATGAGCTGTTCATTAAGAAGGTACATGGTTTGCTACTATCTTGCTACTCTTTCTGTACTGTCATTAGATAGTAATACTAGTGGTTTGCATGTGAATTTATTGGCAGGGTGGACCTACATTGGAGGTGCAGGACATGATTCAATGACTGGATGCTCAATTTCGGTTGTATCGATTTCACCTCTTCCATCACTGCGAACATGGATATCCTTGGTCTGATGAAGAATAGGCGCTATATTTCTGCTCTGAACAAGCAAATCAATTCAGTATGAAATTGTCCAGGGCAAAACATGACTGTATCAAATTGTCCAGTGCAAAACATGACAGATCTAAGCGGAAGAGACATGTTTAAACCGAAAATACAAGGTGGGGTATATGTTTACTAGCTGCTTGATATTTGTGCAGACAGAGATGTCTGCCCGTTGCTATTTAGCAAACACACAAAGAGACCGCAATTTTGGTTGAACTGCACAAGAGAATAGTATAGTCACTGCATGCAGTGCCATTTGAAAATAGACACAGAAAGATTGGATAGTCACTTCATGGACTGCAGAAAAGTAGTACTGTACTATTTATTGGCCAACACTAGGTGCTTCATTGCTTTGGTCTGATTATACAATGGGCATCATTTTGCCTAAGTTAAAGTTTGTATTCCGAAAATAGTCTCGCCGTGTGATCAAGAGAAGACCAAATCATATTGCAGTGGATGTTCCTCCATCATGTGTGGTTCATTCCCATGGTTCCAGCTGTTGGTGAAACCACTTACGTTTGCAAGAGGAATTGTAGACTTCACAAACAAATTTGTCATTCAGTCTGTACTGAATGTTGGCCAAGAGAAGCATCCATGTTAGTAGGAAGAACATATGTTTTTTCTAGATCTTTGCTTTTGGAGCTACATATTTGTATATGATCTGTGAATCATTGAGATGCATTAACATGTTGATCTTATGTATGGGAATCCTACTAGTTGGTTTTAGTTGTGGCTGATCTTTGCTTTTGGAGCTACATATTTGTATATGATCTGTGAATCATTGAGATGCATTAACAGTTCCTTATATCTGTCGCTCAGTGTTTACAAGTTACCGATCGATCACTAGCTAGCCTACTAATGCGGTCCTGGCTATTTTAGTTGCGACGCAAGATCCGAAGTGGTAGTTTTTTGAATAGAAATGCCTACCTCTGAAGAAACTGACAAGCTGCTCTGAAGAAAATGCCATGTGAATCTGAAGAAACTGCTAGCAAAAACGTTCTCAAATGCCTTATCTCCCAGCTAAAGTTCATCAATTGATGCCCTCAGCTGCGACTCGTTGCATGCTACTCCGCGTACTGGCTGCGAGCGATTTTGAGTGCCCGCATGCAGCGGGCCATAATTAAGGCAGCTAACTGATGCGAAAAAAGATGTGCTTTAATTATTGTGGGCCTTTTAAATCCATGGAATCATTATTGACAAGGAGGGAGATGATTCGAGTGCACTCGTTTGACCGTAAGGTTGGCGTGCGACCCAGCACGGACGGGACGGAACGACACAGTCAGAATTTCAGTTTCTCTAGTTTTCCACGGCAAGCTGGCGCGCTAAGCCATGCTTGCTTCATTATGCATTGAATTCCGATGACCGTCGCGCTACCTTCCGCTTATAAGTACTGTTTCTCGGCCTTCTATGGTGGCACCGTGACCCAACTCGCCCTATCCTCATAAGCCCCCACCGGCCCGACGTTGCTCGCCACTTATCCTCGCTCTCGCCACGTCCGCCATGCCCCCGCCCGTCAGCGATAGGCGTGGCCGGAGGCGGTCACCGCCGGAACTAGTGTTCGGTTTTTCACCGGAAGGCAAACGGAGGGAGGAGGCATTCTATCGGTCTTCAGATGGCAATGCGGAGATCGAGGACTTGTTGGAGGAGCAGGAGTTGTTGGAGCGCGACCGCTTGGCGGATGAGCAGCGTATCGCCGATTTGCGCCGCCGGCGGGACATGGAGCAGCAGCGCACCGACGCTCTGAGTCGCGAGCAGAGCGCCCGCACGTGGGCCGACTACGTGGAGGCCGGCGCCCGGCAAATAGCCCTGGAGGCTATCGAGCACGCACACGTTCGCGATGCCGATTTTTACTACCAACTCGTCAAGTGGGTTTCCCGCTTAGAAGCCGAAGCTTCGGTGGACCAGGCCGGCATGGAAAGGGCCAACACGTGCGAGCAACGCGACCTGTCGCACCTCTGGCAAGTCCGAGGCGAGGCGGAGGACGCCGGTACCGGCGTTTAGCGTGTACCGCAGATGGCGGCCGGCATCGTCTAGTTAGCTAAGAGTAAGTTAGTACTTGTACGCTACTAGAGTATTAGTGGAAGTAGATAGTTAACTTGGCTATGATGGTTGTCAACGTGGAAGTTCAGTACTCTATATGTGGATCAGACCTGTTACTTTGCTCTGAATGTTGAACTTTCCGTTTGAACATATGGAATGGGCTCTTATTTTTTTAAATGGGTTGTATTTGTCCTCCACGGGTTTAGAGGCTGACTTGTGGGCCTACCAAGTTGACGCGTACACAACCAGGAGATGATTGTACGTGGAGAGGATGACAGCAGGGACCCGCCAAGGTCATGGTAGTACGCAAGCAAAGTGCCACCCTATTTCAATCCAATAAAAAAATGGCTCCTCGTAATGGATTTCTGACATCTGGGTCCCATGCCATTGTCAACGTAGTCAATAAACGAGAGAGTTGCACAACGAGCGGCTGACATCAGGGACCCAGCAGCTCGCCCAGTTACTTTTGTTTTGGGTTAATTTGATAAATGCCACTCCAAATCTGGTGTTTCTAAGAAATGCCATTGCAATTTCCAAACTTTGAAAAATGCCATTTCATGCCATCCCCAGTGGCATTTTGTGAAGTCTGGAGTGGCGTTTTTCAATGTTTGCAAATTGAAGTGGCGTTTTCCAAAGTTTGCAAAAATTGCAGTGGCATTTTTCAAAGTTTGGAAATTGCAGTGGCATTTTTATGAATCGCCATATTTGTTGTGGCATTTATCTATTTTTTTAGACGGAAGCAGGGTGTCAACTGGGCTGTGCGGGGCACTCTGGCATGTCTAGACAGCCTTCTCTTTTATGTTTACCACAGACCAGCCCAGTAGTTTTTTTTCTTTTTGAAAATAGCTAGCCCAGTTTTTTAGTGATTTGCCAAGTAAGTCGCTTTGTCAGGCCTATTGGGCTGCAAATATTTCAAGACAAGGAGAGCTTCATTCGGCTAGACGAGAAAATGGCCTATCAGTAATGAGAAATGGGTTGTACATTTTTAAAACACATCAAACCGGCAATTACTTTCGAATTTCTTTTTTTCATTTCAAGATTTTAAATTGCATTAATTTTTATGCATGGACAATTTGTTGGATTTTATATTGATATACATTTATTTTTTAAATCAGTTTGAATGTGACTCGAAAATTTCGGGATTAAAAACAGTTCGGACTGCACCGAAATATGCAACATTTTGTATAATTTTTTAACCGTGGCCACAATATGGGCTGTAATGCTAACAAAAAGAATATGGGCTCCAAAAGAAACCTTCAGAATTAGCAAATGGGTTGTAAACTATTAGAAATAATGGCAGATGGGATGTATGCTGTTTTCCACAGATTTGAGGCTTTCCTAAAAAAAGGTTGACGCACAAGCAGTGACTGTTGGATGGCCATCCAACGGCCGTCGTGCTTCTTCAATCTCTGCTCTTCCTGCTCCAGCCGCTCAAACAAGCGCCGGCGGGACTGCCTGCTCCCTCCTTCTTGCGGCCGGTTCTGCTGCCGCGCAGGCCTCACCGCCCCACCGTACTCCCATCGCTGGCCTAGCCATCCCTCTACTCACCCACACCTGCTGTTATTCTCCGGCGACGGCAGACGAACCAGTAAACCCTCGTACAGTCGTACTCCCCTCCGCGTGGGAAACAACTGCCGAGTCTTCCCTGCCTCCGTGTCGTTCCCTTCCTAGGCCTCGCCGTCGTCCACCGCCCTGGTGCTCTCGGCGCGGCCTGGTCAACGTGGTCAACGACCGACATGCATCTGAAGTGGACTGTACGTGGAGAGGCCGACAGCTGGGTCCACGGCTGCACGCAAGGAAATGCCTCCTTATTACGCGCAAAATAATGATTCCTCCACCTGACATTAGGGACCCACCGAAAGGGCCTCTGCATTTCGCGAAAAAAAGTTACCGCCGCTGACAGCTCGGACCCACCAGCTATATGTCGCACGCAAGGAAGTGCCTCCTTATTACGCACAAAAAAATGAATACTCCCCCTGCTAGCTGGGACCCACCATGGTGGGAGGCTGACTTGTGGGCCTACTAAGTTGACTGGGACGGGGACCTTTGTCAACTTTAGTCAATATGAACGATTCTAGCTCCAGTGACCGTACGATGTCCATCCAACGGCCGTAGTGCTTCTTCAACCTCTGGTCTTCTTGCTCTAGCCGCCCAAAGCAGCGGCGGTCGTGCCGCATGCTCCTGCCTCCCGTGGACGGCTATGTTGCCGCGGAGGCCTCACCGCCCCCTACTATTCCCACCGCTAGCCAGGCCCTGCGGCGACGGCAGCCTCACACCGCAGCCGAACCAGTGAACCCTCGTACTCCTCTCCGCGCGGGCTTCCACTGCCGCGTCTTCCCCGGCTCCCTGTCGTCCCCTTCCTAGGCCTCGCCGTCGTCCACCGCCCTGGTGCTCTCGGCGTGGCGTGGTCAACGTGGTCAAGGAAACAACTTCCATCGGACGTGGACTGTACGTGGAGAGGCTGACAGCTGGGTCCACGGCTACAGCAAGGAAGTGCCTCCTTATTACGCGGAAAATAAAGATTCCTCCACCTGACAGCTGGGACCCACCGGACGGGCCACTGTATTTCGCGAAAAAAACGTTTCCCCCTGACTGCTGGGACCCACCAGCTACATCTTCGCACGCAAGGAAGTGCGTCCGGGCAAAAAAAATGATTCGCCCCCTGACTGATGGGACCCACCAGCTACATCTTCGCAGGCAAGGAAGTGCCTGACAGTCGGGACCCACCTGGTCAAAGCGTACGTAGCGTTGTCATTCTGGTCGCGAACGTGTACGTACATATATACTGGTGGATGCAGAGGCGCGCATGTGTCGTAGTAGAGGCGCACACGTAGCATGTACACGTACGTACAGCGGCCAGTGTGCAAGAAAGAAAATACGGCCACGTACGTACATACGGGCAGGGTCTCGAACGCCTACTCGCGCATACGTACGGCCAGGGCTCGTGTACATGGCTGGGTCGGAATGGAGAAACAGCGTCGTCGTCATGTTCATGGGGAGCCAACCGGCTGGGTCGAAACAGAATGCGTCGTCATGTTCATCGGGAGGGCTTGGATGGAACAGCCGATGGAAACGAGGCCTGGCATACCGCAGAACAGAGGAAACGGCCTTGTGTTCGACCGGCCACGTTTGAAACGGGATCCTGTTCATCGGGAGGGGTCTGGCGTACCGCAAAACGGAGGAAACAGACCTCCTACGGTCGAAACGGGGGTCCTGTTGATCGGGAGGGGTGTGGCGTACCGCAAAACGGAGGAAACGGACTTGTGTTGGAGCGCTACGGTCGAAACGGGGATCCTGTTCATCGGGAGGGATGTGGCGTACCGCAAAACGGGACTCCACGGGATACTGTTCATCTCCACCGTCGACCCCCTGCAGCCTCCACGGGCTACTGTTCATCCACCGTCGATCTCCTCCAGCCTCCACCTGCGACTGTTCATCCACGGGCTCCTGTTCATCCAGCCTCCAGCATGCGCTACTCCACCGGCTACTGTTCAAGCAGCCCTCTCCACGGGCTCCTGTTCAACCACCCCTCCACGGGCTACTGTTCATCCAGCCCTCCACCATCTACTGTTCATTCTACCCTCCACGGGGTGGTCCTGTTCATCCTGCCCTCCACGGGGTCCTGTTCATCCAGCCCAAACCGGCTCGATCGATCGGGGTCCTGTTCATCCAGAGGCAACACCACGAGGTCCTGTTCATCCACCCCCACCGGGAACTGTTCATCCAAACCCCCCAGCAACGCTCACTGTTCATCCAGAGGCAGCATCGATCGGCTTCAGTTAGCAGCAGTAGCGAAGGAATCGCTCGATCGGGTTCAGTTAATAGCCATTGATTGATCGCTCGGGTTCAGTAACGCATAGCCTGCAGTGCAATCGCTCGGGTTCAGTTAGAGCCCAACGCCTCGCTTGGGTTCAGTTAGAGCCAACGCCTCGCACACACGCGCGTACGTGTACGAGAGAAATGCGCATCGCTCGGCCCCCGACCTCCCACCGTAACCGGGAACTCCCCGAAATTTTCCTCGCCCTCGCTTCTACCATGGTTTTTTCCGTCATGGACGGCCCAAAGAATGTCATGCAGCTGCGTCTCCGGCCCGCCTAGGACGAAAAGCCCATTTTCTGTCATGATTTTTTCTCATAGAAGTAGGAGCCCACCACATCTATGATGATACCGGGTTTTGTCACAATTATCGTCATAGAAGTGTCAAATGTATGACAGAAAAAAATTCGTTCGCCCAAAATGTCACGGATGTGTCTTTTTTTTGTAGTGTCAGCTCCAAACAACACCTGCCGGCTTCTGCTCAAGACCATCCCCCTTACTTGGCCATTTGCCGTCTGGGGGCTGGACATGGTGGGCCCGTTCAAGACAGCACGCGGCAGCATGACCCATCTGCTTGTCGCCATGGATAAATTCAACAAGTGGATTGAAGCAAAATCAATCAAGAAGCTGAATGGTCCGACTACTTTGACCTTCATCGCAGATATCACCGTCCTGTACGGCTAACCGCACAACATCATCACCGACAACGGCACCAACTTTGCAAAAGGCGCCTTGGCCCGTTTCTGCGCGACGCATGGCATCCGACTGGACCTAGCATCCATTGCCCATCCGCAGTCAAACGGCCAAGTCGAGCGAGCAAACGGCCTCATCCTGTCTGGCATCAAGCCCCGACTGGTCGAGCCACTGGAGCGCTCGGCCAGCTGCTGGATCGATGAGCTGCCGGTCGTCCTCTAGAGTCTCTGCACCACGCCAAACAAAGCAACCAGCTTCACTCCCTTCTTCCTCGTGTACGGGGCTGAGGCCGTCATCCCAACTGACATTGAGTTTGACTCACCTCGCGTCACCATGTACACGGAGCCGGAGGCGAAGGAGGCACGAGAAGATGGCGTCGACCTGCTGGAAGAGGTCCGGCTGCTAGCACTCAGCTGGTCCGCCATCTACCAGCAAGGCCTGCACCGCTACCACGGTCGGAAGGTCAAGCCACGATCCTTCCGAGAGGGAGATCTTGTGCTCTGGCTGATCCAGCAAACAGCCGGCTAGCACAAGCTATCGGCCCCTTGGGAAGGGCTCTTCATCATTAGCAAAGCCTTGGGCAACGACTCCTACTACCTCATCAATGCACAGAAGCCTAGGGCACGCAAGAGGGACGATTCCGGCAAGGAAACAGAGCGCCCATGGAATGCAAATCTCGTTTGAAGATTTTACAGTTAATGCAGTATGTACCACGCTATCTTTTTTATTAAGAGCAAAGACATCGGGTGCCTCGAGGAGCACTCGGGGGCTACCCTTTTATCTATATAATAAAGTTTTATGCATGTGAATGTGTTATTTCATTCCTCTGCCCAGCACCGGGTTCGACCAGTCGGCCCGGGGGCTTGCCGCCTTGTGCTATGTTGATGCCACCTGTAGTCGGACAAGTAGTGTGCCGACATCTAAGCCCTCTCTTGCCTTAAGCCGCAGCTCGCAGAGCGACTGTCTGGCTGGCAAGAGCTAAAGGCAGGAAATGGTGTCCACACGAAAAATGACTAAGGAAAAAAGCATCAGCATAGGCCAAGCCGGCTCCTCGCCTCATCGTCCGGCTGCTGAGCAGCCGGCCGGCCGGCTTCTCACTTGACTTGCTATGTTCTACGCGGCCAAAGTACCTGTCTTCCCAAACGGCCAAGTACCTGATCCAGCCACAGACCGTAGAGCGGCTGTCCGGCTGGTAGGGTGGCGGCCAAGGGAAGGCGGCAAAAGAAAAAACCAAAAAAGAGCAGAGAAGCAAGGCAAAGTCAGAAACGGGCAGAGCACAACTTGTGCGAATAAAATTAATTTACATAGCAAAGGCTATAGCCATCATTCAACAGAGTTTGAATACACCCCCAGCGGGTGGAACTGCGCAAATTTAACAAGCTTGTTCGAAAGATTACAAGAACAGGTAAAATAAGATAAAGTGGCCGCCTAGGCCAGAGGAGCAGCAGGCGGATCTGACAGGTTGGTGGAGGGGGCAGCGCCGGATGGTGGAGCGGCTGACTGGTGGGTCTCGGCTTGGTCGGCGCCGGCAGCAGGCGGCTCACTGGTCGAGGCTCGATCAGGCTGAGGCTGGCCGTCTGCACCGTCGTCCGGTGCGTCGTCTTCGCCTTCCTCATCCTCTTCATCCTCGCCCTTATCGAAGGAGGCGATCTCCTCGGTTGAGTTCTCCCCATCCTTCGGGTTCAACCCGAACCAGTTGGGCGGCGCTAAGGCGCCCTCCTTGTCCAGCTCGGGATGAAGACATCGGTGTTGGCATACTCGGCGATCGCTGCCCCGTGTTGAGTGAGCGCGGGCCCCACCACCACCAGCTCCTCTCCCGCCTCTTGCCGGAAGGTGGCCAGCTGGGCCAGGTTCAGCCCCGGGTACCAAGCCTTGGCGAACTCCAAGGCCGTCCGAGCACCCGCTCGAGCTGCGGAGCCCTTCCAAGCCTCGAAAAGGTCAACTGCTACATCCAACCAGTCCGCAGTCCGGCTGGGGGTGCGCGGGACTTGGGCGTCAGGCCAGAGGGCGGACAACACCTGGGACCCGGCGCGCTGAAGGCGGCAGAGCAGGCGGTGGGCCGGCTGCAGGCGCGTCCTGACAGCCAGAAGCTGCTCGTTGAGGTTCCAAGGCACGTTGGGCGGAATCTCCACCCCAACCCTCGTACGCTGCTCGCGCCGCGCCTCGATGGCCTGGCTGACGGTGACGGAGTGACCGGGAAAGAATTCTGCGCAAGAAGAAAATCAAAGATTAGAAGCCGGAAGTCGACTCTTGCAGCAGTCGGCGGCTTCAAAAGAAGAAGTAACTTACCATCGATCATATCCTCGATCTCGCCGTAGCCATCGGTGAGGAACTTCTCCTTCTCGGCCTAGTTCGAGCGTTGCGTCTCAAACTCGGCCGTGAGGGAGTCTTCACGCTCCTTCAGCCTCTGGAGCTCCGCCTTGTGCCGCTCCGCCTGGTCCGCCACCTCGTTGGCCAGGCGGTCGCACTCCTGAGCCGCCTTGCTGCGCTCCTCCTCCGTGGTGTGCAGCTCGGTTTGGACCTCGCCGAGGCGCTGCTGCAATCTGGCGGCTGCCTCTGCAAAGATACGAAAGAAAAGACATCAACAATCAACAAAGAAGACAAGTGGTTGCCGGCAGATCCGGCCCGAATCTCGGGGGCTACACCCAGCGGGTGCGCTGACGCGCCCCCGCGAGAGAGAAGATGGAGTGCTTACTTCGGCTCTGGTTCAAGTCGCTGGTCCGCTGGGCCAGCTCCTGGACCTGGGAGTTGAAGGCGGCCGCGCGGATGTTGTGGTAGTCCTGCAACGAAGACAACAAAAGAGAAAATAAGTTAGCACTTTGAACTTACCTTGAAGTTTCGAGCCGCTTGCTCAGCAGCCGGCTCGGAACTCGGAGGCTACACCCAGTGGGTGTGCTGGAGCGCCCCCACGGAAGATTACGAGAATCAAAAAACAAGAAGTAAGAAACATACCTGTCATGGAATTGTCACGGCAGATGTCCTCGAGCTAGGACTTAGTCGTGGATCCATCGCAACTAGGAAGCTTGAAGGGGTTATGCGGGACAAGGAACACGAGGGTTTATACTGGTTCGGCCCCTTACGGTGAAGGTAAAAGCCTACGTCCAGTTTGAGGTGATATTGATTAGGGTTACGATCGCCAGGGAGCTAAACAGCTATGCCCGGCTCTCAATGAGGTTGTCCTCGCCCTTGAACCGCTGCCGGGTCGTCCCTTTATATAAGGAGGCTGACGCCCAGCAGCCCTTAGAGTCCCGGCCGGCTCATAAGAACGTCCGGCTCGGACTCTAAACTATACTTGCCTTGCACTACAAGTCTACTATAATAATGATTGTAATTACAAGCTCTAAGCCATATCCGGGTCTCAGCCCATCTCTGGCCCATTGTTTTGAAACTTGGCTCCGGGCTTCTGGCAATGACCATCCGAAGATTAACCCGGCCCCTCCTGGCGGGTGACTCTAAGGTCTATATCCTCAACATTAGGCCCCAGATTGACTTGAGCCGGCTCGTGTCAATCTTCAACTCTGCCGACAGAGAAAATCTCCGGTTTACCATTCATGTGAAGGCCATAACCCGGAGTGACGTCATCCCCTGGACTCCGGATAATCCGCCGTGACGTCATCCTCCATTAAGTCCGTTTTTTACTCCGCCAGATCCGCAACGGATCTTTGCTTTTACTGTCATTCCGAAAATCGAGGCGTCGTGAGGGGGAGATAACCACGCCGTGGTCTCCTTGAATCTCGCGCCCACTTATGACTCTGCCTTATAAATAGGCCGGCCCAACGCTTTCTTCTCACGCTCTCCTTCTTCCTCCTCGCGCCGTCGCTCCTCTGCCCGAGCTCGTGTTCCACCACCGTCGTCTCGCCTCCGACCGTCGTCAACCTTGGCCGCTGCATCACCCTGACCCGGACCAGACAAACGGCGGCGACTCCCGCTCCTCTTCAGCTCCGGTGAGTCTCCTCTGCCTTGCTAGAACAGATCTGTGGTAGAGTTCGTCTGTGTTCTTCATGTTCGTCACCATAGCCATAAGTTTCGGTAGTTCCTGTAGTCATTGCCCTTGCTGATCTTAACTCTTCGTAGAACCACTGCGGTAGATGTTCGAGATCCACTTCACCTGCAAGAAACCCTCCTTTTACTGCATAAGAACCGTGTTCAACCTCAAGAACTTCTCCTGCCTCTGTTTTTTAGGTCTAGAAAATTTTCATTTCACCCGACCACTTTGATCCAAAAAAGTTACTGCAATATGTGAAACCTGTTTTACCACACTTAGTAAAAACTGCAACCCTTGAATATTGGCAGCTTACATTTCCGGCTTAAAGAAAACACACGCCGTAGAACTTCCCGGGTTAAAGAGAACCATGCTCTGTAGAATCCTCCGGCTTAACTGTAGTCAAGCCGTAAATAACCAATTTACTCTGAACCCCCTGCGGCTTAAATAACCCACCGTATCTGAATATATATCATTAGTCCCCTTCATAAGCCGCCATCGTAGTTTGAATGATAATCTCCGGCTTACAATTAACCCGGACACTTTTCTCTTTACCATAGACCACCAACCTTCACCATGCCTCCCAAGGCTCCCATCACTTGCAACTGGATGAGATCCAACGTCACTGACGAGACCCTGGCCAACTTCGTTAAGTCCGGATATCTGCCCAAGAAGGAAGTGATGTCCTACCGTGCCCCTGATCCGTCAGAAGAAAGACCACAGCCAAGGGACAGGGAGGTAGTGATCTTTGCGGACCATATGAGCCGGGGCTTCGCACCGCCCGGCTCAAAATTCTTCCGGGACGTGCTCAACTTCTTTGACCTTCGGCCTCAGGATATAGGACCCAACTCCGTATCCAACATCTGCAACTTCCAAGTCTTTTGTGAAGTGTATCTTGGAGAAGAACCGAGTCTGCTGCTCTTCAGAGAGCTGTTTTATTTAAACCGCCAAAATGAGTGCGCCAACGGGCCAAGTCTGGAATTAGGCGGCATCTCTATCCAGCGGCGTAGGGACTGTCTGTTCCCTTACGCAGAGCCGCCGAGCCACCCTAAGGACTGGAATATGACTTGGTTCTACTGCCAAGGTACGTCCCCGGCTGAGGAAAACCCGCTGCCCGGCTTTCGCCTAACGCGCCTAGAGCCGACTCATCCACTATCCGACAAACTGACTGCCGCGGAACGCCAGCCTCTGCTTCCAACGATCAATAAGATCAAGGCCCTGCTAGGCAACGGTCTGAACGGAATTGACCTGGTCCGGGTCTGGATCTCTTGGCGGGTGATCCCATTGAGCCGCCGCCCCGGCTTAATGTGTGAGTACACCGGGCGAAAGGATGACCCGCAGAGGCACAGTCGCAATGATCTTCCAGAAGACGTTGCAGAGGAAGAGACCAAGGCTCTTCTAAATGAGAGCTTGGCAGACTACGGAAGAACCGGGCTAGCCCCCTTCTGCAAGACCAATCCAGCCCCAGCGGTAAGCCGCTAACTTTAATCTTTATCTTCTTCTGCATATAACCTTCAACTGAACCGTTTTAAGAATCAATCATTGTATCTCTCAGGCTGATGATAAATTCTGGCGGGTCAAATATGACCATGAGGCGGCCAAGAAAGCCCGGAAAGCAAAGAAAGCCGCTAAGAAAGCCGCCCCTCGCAAAAAGGGAAGCAGACCCATTGCTTCGGAGCTATTGCAATTAAGCGACAGCTCCGAGTCAGAGGTAATCCTTAAACTTGTAAATTCTTGCCATATTTATCGTTTGTTGCTGTCCGCCTTATCAACATTTGCTCATTGACAGGATGACACCGGCGCCAGTAACCCGGTGGTTGAAGAGGTAACGTCACTTTCCTCCGACTCGGAGCCTTTGCCACAGCTGAAAGTCCGAAGAGTAACCCGGAAAGTAAGCTTTTCACATCCATTAGCTCATCAAGACCCTCAATTTCTTTTGAAGCAGCAGGTTCACGAAAGCCGGCGTCACACCCGGGCCCGCAAGGACACCGACCTCTCCGCCGGGTTACCCGACGCAACAAGGAAGCATCGCACTGAGGTTTTTTCTCACCTGTACCCTTTTCATCCGTTGGCGGGTGTCATCCGTCAACCACTCAACTCTTCTGACTCCAATTATCAGGAGACCTCCCCCTCTTCGGGTGACTCCATGCAGTCAAGTCTGCCGACCTTCAAGACTGCACCCGGGTAATAACAATCTCCTTGCATTATCTGTCTGTACTTACTCTTTGTATGCCTAACACTTCTGCCTTTTCAGTGCCCAGGCAAAGCTCACCAAAAGAGCAAAGAAGACCAGGTCAGCCGGAGTGCCAGACTTGCCTGAGCCGGAGGCGACGGCTCAAGAGCCGCCAGCTGCCTCCGCCCCCGAGGCTACCATTCCCATGGATACGGCGCCTGAAGCCCCTGCCCCAACTACCAAGACAACGACCGAAGCGTCGGTTAACCCGGAGGCCTCCGGCTCTGCCCCACCAGCTGACGACCCGGACGTGGTAATTACCCGGACGGAGTATGTTGAGCCGGGGAGACCGACCGTGCTGGCCAAATGCTCCGCGAAGGGGGAGTTGCTGCAGCCCCACCGGGTGAATCTGGACCTCTCCAGCTACACCGATTTGAGCATTGGAGAGCTCGTTTCTGGCTACATCAGCCAAGTTCACAAGAGCCGGGACGCCAAGATTGCCATGGTCAACCAGATCCAACAAAAATCTGAGGTAACCTTCTGCTGTCTTCTTACTTTCTGCATAGTGACCCTTGTCATGCTAGCCCCCAAGTCGACGACTTATACTTGAATATGTTGTAGACTTAGGTCCCGGCTTACTCAATTGAGCTGGCAGTACGTAGATAGATACGTTCAATATGCATTAGCCCCCAAGTGCCAAGTGTCTTTGCTTGGAAAGCGCTTGGGACTTATATAATGACTGTTAATAACCCGGAAATATATGCAGGCTGTTGGCAAGAAATTAGAGTCGGATCTTGCGGATCTCAAGAGCCGGCTGAAGACACAGGAAATGGAGACCCAGAAGGCAAACGCCAAGTTTGTCTCCAGCATCGCCGCTCAAGAGAAGCTGAAGACCGAATTTGATGCTGAGCGGAAGGCCTGGGCTGAGGAGAAAGCCGCACTGGTGACCCGGGCAGAACAGGCGGAGAAGGCGCTCTCTGAGAAAACCGCCGAGCTCTCCGGCCTAAAGCGCTAGGTTTCCCAAATGGTAGCCGCCATCTTCGGTAAGTCGCCTCACTGGCTTTCATCCATGTTAGAATGTTTACATCTCCTGATTCATCCTTGTCACCGGCTTATCTGATGTCGTTTAAACAGGTCCCAGAAGCGCCAACCTTAACCAGAGCGTGGTCACCAAGTTAAAGGCCGTGTACACCCTGGTGGAACAGCTCTACACCGGGTCACAGCGTGCCTTAGCTGTGGTGGCCCTATCCAACAAGGTGCCAACTCATCTAGCCGAAGTCCTGCGCCGGCTCGCAGTTCTGCCGCAGCGGATCCAGGAGCTACAACGAGCATCCGCGAGAGCCGGAGCAATCACCGCGCTGAGTCGGGCCAAGGCATTCCTGCCGGAGCTAGACCCGGCAGACATCGCCCTGGGTTACCCAAGCCTGAAGGAAGACGGCTCAGCCTTCGACCAGAAGGACTTCGCGGCATGTGTGAAGGCTGTACGCCCGGTGGCCACCCTCATCGGGAACGACACCGACTTAACCAAGTATCAGCCGGGGTACAATGCGGAGAATCAGAGGATTCCAACCCCTCGCTATGAAGCTCTCAATCTGATTCCTCCGGCTCGTCAGCACACCTTCGCCCCGGAGATTGACCCGGCCGGGTTAATTGACGAAGAAGCCCAGTTCGAAGCTCTCAGCGGCATCAACTAGAAATCATCAACCTTTGAAGTCTTGGGGTCAGCCGGAGGAGAAGACAGGAATGAGCCGGGGACTTCAACTCAGCAGGCGTCATAAGTTAGCGGGCGGCTTATCAAACATTGTTCCATCTTTTAGACTTGAAGAATTATTGTAATAGAGTAGGTGCAACAGTTTATCTCTGCCGTGCCATCGTGCACGTTTTTAAATGCGAAAGTCTTTTGAATTTATCTCTTTGATGTTTTTCCGGGTCATAACCATCCCTGTGTTCTTCTCAACCTCAAAAGGTGCCTTGAAGTATCTGCATAGAAAAGGCAAATCACAAGTCTCGAGGCGGCTTACCGCCCTGAGAATCAGGTGTTTGAGATAAATAACTCGGAAGATGAATCAAAAAAGACTGGTCCTTAAGTATACTCTGAACATAGCCAAAATAACACACTGAACAGCCTGTATGCATCTTTCAGTTTAAATAACCCGGGCAGCAAGGTTGACACCTTAACTCTGATTTACTTGCCTTAATGACACCCATGACATGCAACTAACACTGTAAACCAAAGTTAAGCCGGCAAGTGAGACCCGGCCATGCATACCTCAGAATAAACTTGTGAAAAAGCAAAAGAACTTAGGGGCTTCCGGTTCGAATACGACCAAAGACCCGGCCCCAAGGGGTTAAGCTAAGATTCGGATACGATCATATAGCCCCCAGTGGGTGTGGCGATGCCAATCAAAAGGGTACCGACAGCTATGTTCTCTTTGGTTCGAATACGACCCATGTTTGAACAGGAAGCCCCCAAGCGATTCTTAAAATTGTTTAACGACGCTGATTCGAATACGATCCACGTCGGTTCTCAGAGGGGTTAAACTATGATTCAAATATGACCAAAGGTAACCTCCCAATGAGCTCGGCACTTTGCCAATCAAGTGGGTATCGACAGCTATGTTCTCTTTGGTTCGAATACGACCCATGTTTGAACAGGAAGCCCCCAAGTGACCTTACTGCTTACGGCTAGATTCGAATACGACCATAAGCCGGATCCTCCTTTAGGTCCGCATGTAAAAAAGCAACACACGCATATTTAGAGGAGAAAAAAGGACAGAGGTCCTGCTTTATTGCTTATCATGATATATACATGTCTGAGATAAATATGTACACCACGAGAGCCGGTAGCTCAAGTGTAGTAAGGCCGAAGCTGAGCTATATTCCACGGCCGACGGGTCTCCTCCTCAGATTTACGCGAATCTTTATGCTCCCGAATATCAATGAGGTAATATGACCCGTTGTGCAAGTTCTTGCTGACCACAAAGGGCCCTTCCCAAGGTGGGGATAACTTGTGTGCATCTGTTTGATCCTGGAAGAGCCGGAGCACAAGGTCGCCTTCCTGGAAGACCCGGGATTTGACCCGGCGGCTATGATAACGGCGCAGGTCTTGTTGGTAAATCGCTGAACGGGCTGCTGCCACATCACGCTGTTCGTCCAACAAGTCCAGAGCATCTTGGCGCGCCTGTTCATTATCCGTCTCAACATAAGCCGCCACACGAGGTGAATCGTGACGGATGTCACTGGGGAGGACTGCTTCTGCTCCATAAACCATGAAGAAAGGCGTGAAGCCTGTAGACCTGTTAGGAGTAGTGTTGATGCTCCATAAGACGGAGGGCAACTCCTCCACCCAACAACCCGGCGTCCGTTGCAAAGGGACCAAAAGCCGGGGCTTGATGCCCTTCAGAATCTCCTGGTTAGCTCTCTCAGCTTGACCATTGGATTGGGGATGAGCCACTGAGGAAACATCAAGTCGGATATGCTCTCGTTGACAAAACTCTTCCATAGCTCCCTTGGATAGATTGGTGCCATTGTCAGTTATGATGTTGTGCGGAAAACCGAAGCGGAAAATCACCTTTTTCATAAACTGAACCGCCGTGGCTGCATCGCACTTGCTGACTGGCTCAGCCTCCACCCACTTCGTGAATTTGTCAACTGCCACCAAAAGGTGGGTCTTCTTATCCTTGGACCGTTTAAAAGGCCCAACCATATCAAGCCCCCAGACCGCAAAGGGCCAAGTGATTGGGATCATCCTCAACTCCTGAGCCGGCACATGAGCCCGTCGTGAGAACCTTTGGCAACCATCGCATTTACTGACCAAGTCCTCTGCATCAGCGTGAGCCGTCAGCCAATAAAAACCATGACGGAAAGCCTTGGCCACAAGAGATTTTGAACCGGCATGATGGCCACAATCCCCTTCATGGATCTCGCGCAAGATCTCTTGACCTTCCTCAGGGGAGATACAACGCTGAAATGCCCCTGAAACACTGCGATGATGCAACTCGCCATCAATAACAATCATTGACTTAGCCCGGCAGGTTATTTGCCTGGCCAGAGTTTCATCCTCAGGCAACTCTCCCTGGGTTATATAAGCCAGATAAGGCATTGTCCAGTCTGGTATGACATGAAGGGCCGCCACCAGTCGTGCCTCCGGGTCAGGGATAGCCAAGTCCTCCTCTGTGGGCAACCGAACCGACGGGTTATACAGGACATCCAAGAAAGTGTTAGGCGGCACCGACTTTCGCTGGGAGCCTAGCCGGCTTAAAGCATCAGCCGCCTCGTTCTTCCTGCGATCAATGTGCTCCACTTGGTATCCCTGAAAGTGCCCAGCAATGGCATCAACCTCGCGGCGATAAGCCGCCATGAGAGGATCCTTAGAATCCCAGGTGCCTGATACTTGTTGAGCCACCAAGTCTGAGTCACCAAAGCACCTTACCCGGCTTAAGCTCATCTCCTTAGCCACTCGAAGACCGTGGAGCAAAGCCTCGTATTCAGCCGCATTGTTAGTGCAAGGAAACATCAACCGTAGCACATAATGGAATTTGTCACCTTTAGGGGAAGCCAATACAACACCAGCCCCCGAGCCCTCCAATTGTCTGGACCCATCAAAGTGGATAGTCCAATAAGTGTTATCCGGCTTTTGCTCAGGCACTTGTGACTCTGTCCAATCATTGATGAAATCCACCAAAGCCTGAGATTTAACAGCGGTGCGTGGCACATATTTAAGACCATGAGGCCCAAGTTCTATAGCCCACTTAGCAATTCTCCCTGTGGCCTCTCTGTTCTGGATAATATCACCAAGAGGGGCAGAACTGACCACAGTGATGGGATGACCCTGAAAATAATGCTTAAGCTTCCGGCTCGCCATGAACACACCATACACAAGCTTCTGCCAATGCGGGTACCGCTGCTTGGACTCAATGAGTACTTCGCTGACATAATAAACCGGCCGCTGAACCGGATGCTCCTTACCCACCTCCTTGCGCTCCACCACAATAGCCACACTGACGGCCCGTGCGTTTGCCGCCACATATAGTAGCAAGGGCTCCTTATCAACCGGAGCAGCAAGGACGGGGGGCTCTGCCAGTTGCTTTTTCAAATCCTCAAAAGCGGTATTTGCTACATCATTCCAGACAAAGTTATCAGTTTTCTTCATCAACTGATATAGGGGCATAGCCTTTTCCCCCAAACGACTTATAAACCGATTTAAAGCAGCGATGCGACCCGCCAAACGCTGAACGTCATTTATACACGCCGGTTTAGCTAGGGAGGTGATGGCCTTGATCTTCTCCGGGTTAGCCTCAATGCCCCTGTCAGAAACCAAGAAGCCCAATAGTTTGCCTGCAGGAACACCAAAAACACACTTGGCCGGGTTAAGCATCATCTTGTAGAACCGGAGATTATCAAAGGTCTCTCTTAAGTCATCTATCAGGGCTTCCTCCTTGATGGATTTAACCACAATATCATCCACGTAAGCGTGAACATTGCGCCCGATCTGTTTATGAAGACAATTCTGCACACAACGCTGGTAAGTCGCCTGTGCACACTTGAGTCCGAAGGGCATAGACACATAGTAGAAGGCTCCAAAGGGAGTGATGAACGCCGTCTTCTCCTGGTCCCTAACTGCCATCTTAATCTGATGATATCCGGAATAGGCATCCAAGAAACTTAAGCATGCACAACCTGCCGTAGCATCAATGATTTGATCAATACGGGGGAGAGCAAAAGGATCAGCCGGACACGCCTTGTTCAAGTCCGTGTAGTCCACACACATCCGCCAGGTGCCGTTCTTCTTGAGTACGAGCATCGGGTTAGCCAACCACTCCGGGTGAAAAACTTCAACAATGAACCCGGCCGCCAAGAGCCGGCCACTTCTTCACCAATAGCTTTCCGCCTCTCTTCGTTAAACCGTCAAAGGAACTGTCTAACTGGCTTAAATTTTGGATCAACATTGAGAGTGTGCTCAGCAAGTTCTCTAGGTACACCTGGCATGTCAGAGGGTTTCCACGCGAAGATGTCCCTATTCTCACGGATGAACTTGATGAGCGCGCTTTCCTATTTCGGGTCCAGATTTGCACTGATGCTAAACTGCTGAGAGGAGTCACCTGGAACAAAATCAACAAGTTTAGTCTCATCAGCTGATTTAAATTTCATTGCTGGTTCATTCTCCGTGGTTGGCTTTTTCAGAGAGGTCATCTCTGTTGGGTCAACATTGTCTTTGTAAAACTTCAACTCTTCTGTGGCACAAACAGACTCTGCATAAGCCACGTCGCCTTCCTCGCACTCTAGAGCCACCTTTCTGCTGCCGTGAACCGTAATGGTCCCATTGTGACCCGGCATTTTGAGCTGTAAGTACACATAACACGGCCGTGCCATGAACTTGGCGTAAGCCGGCCGTCCAAATATAGCATGGTATGGACTTCTTATCTTGACTACCTCAAAGGTCAGCTTCTCCACTCTGTAGTTGTTCTCATCACCAAAAGCCACTTCCAATTCGATCTTGCCGACTGGATAAGCCGACTTACCGGCACACCATGGAAGATAGTGTTTGACTGGCTGAGGTTCTTATCGACTAGCCCCATACGACGGAAAGTCTCATAATAGAGGATATTGATGCTGCTGCCTCCATCCATGAGTACCTTTGTGAACTTACAACCTCCCACCTGAGGAGCCACCACTAAGGCCAAGTGGCCCGGGTTATCCACCCGGGGAGGGTGATCCTCCCTGCTCCACACTATAGGCTGCTCCGACCACCGCAAGTAGCGTGGAACCGCCGGCTCAACAGCATTAACAGCCCTCTTGTGAAGCTTCTGATCTCGTTTGCACAAACTAGTAGTGAACACATGATACTGTCCACCGCTAAGTTGCTTTGGGTTGGTCTGATAACCTCCCTGCTGCTGTTGATGACCCTGACCAGACTGTTGATTAAAGCCCCCTTGACCGTTCTGAGGACCGGAATTTGAGCCGCCGCCCGGGCCATGAAAGCCGCCGGCGCCTGAGCCGCCGCCCGGCCCATTGTAACTCTTAAAGGCTTTCATGATCGCGCAATCCTTCCACAGATGAGTCGCTGGCTTCTCTCTAGAGCCATGCCTTGGACAAGGTTCATTTAACAGCTGCTCCAGCGTTGGACCTGACCCGCCGCCTCGGGGAGGAGGCCTCCCCTTGCGTCGCTGGTTATTACCTTGGGAGTTGGTGTTGGCTACAAACTCTAGGCTGCCATCGGCCCTACGCTTGCCTCCTCCTTGGTTCCCCGGGTTAAACTGAGGACCCTTGCCGTTGCCATTCTTCTTTCCCTTCCCTGCCCTTTCATCGTCTGAAGGGGGATCCTTGGTACCATCGGAATCGGCGTACTTGACAAGAGCCGCCATTAGGGTACCCATATCGGTGCAGTCGCGCTTGAGCCGCCCGAGCTTCATCTTAAGGGGCACAAAGCGACAGTTCTGTTCCAACATTAAGACTGCAGAACCGGCATCCATCTTATCTGATGAATGTATGATCTCCTTGACCCAGCGAACCCAATGGGTCGTGGACTCACCCTCCTGCTGTTTACAGTTAGTCAAATCCACAATTGACATAGATTGCCTGCAGGTATCTTTGAAGTTTTGAATGAACCGGGCTTTCAGCTCGGCCCAAGACCCAACAGAGTTCGGCGGTAACCCTTTCAACCACGTGCGGGCAGTTCCATCTAACATCATGGTGAAATATTTGGCCATGGCCGCCTCGCTGACCTCCAGCAATTCCATAGCCATCTCATCACTCTCAATCCAGGCTGCAGGCTGTAAGTCCGCTGTATAGTTAGGCACCTTCCTAGGGCCCTTGAAGTCCTTAGGTAGACGTTCATTACGGATGGCTGGTACCAAACAAGGGACACCCCCGGTCCTGGTAGAAATACCCACATCAGCGGACGTCGTCGGATAAGCCGGGGGGGTCTGATAAGCCGTCAATTGAGGCGCCTGCTCCGCCTCTTGCCGCGCTTGGTCTGTTGCGTAGAAGGCTCCATTATGAGCCGGGCCATGGCCAAGGGGCGGGTCATGGCGTCGGACATTACTTGAACCGGTTGTTGAGACCATGTGCCGGCTGTAACTCGGGCTCTGGCCTGGACGAGGGGTCGAGTGGATCCTGTCGCGGCTGTAGGAGTACGCCTCTTGCTGCGCTAGTGCCGTCTGCAGGAGTTCCCTGACCCGGCGGGTTTCGATGGCCGCCGGAGAGTCGCCGTCAACAGGGAGAGCCGCCAGCCGTGCTGCCGCAGCTACCATGTTCTCCAGCGGGTTATCATAATGACCCGGGGGTATTGGCACATACTGAGGCGGGGCAGGGGGCACCTGGGGAGGCCCCATCACTCGTGGCTGAATAAGGGGTCCCGACCCGGGCGCAATGACCCCTGGCGGGTTACTAGACCCTGCACCCGGCGTGTTGAAGAGATTGCGTGGATCATAAACCGGCGGGAGTCGGGACTGGGCCTTCTGATGCCTCCTTCTCATGACCTCGTTGGCCGCGTTCTGATCCATCATGAGTTGGAAGGACTGCGCCTGAATCAGCTGAGTCTGGGCGTCGAGAGCCGCCCGCTCCGTAGCCAGCCTGATTCCTTCTGCTGCAAGATCCTCTTTAGCTTTTATCAGATCCAATTTCAACTGTGCCACCTCCGCATCATGCTGGGCTTGATCCGCCGGGTCAACTGTGGCGGTTAACACGGCCGTCATCTTGTCCGTGAGATCCATCAGCACCTGAGCCGGAGAAGGCACCGGGTTTCCCGATCCAGCGGCGGGGTTCTGAACAGGCTGCGCACCAGCCATAAAAACTCCAACTTGACTTGGCAGCTCAAAAAGGTCCGGAATACTGTCGCCATCGGAACAACCCATGAGCCTACCATCTTGAAGTTGGTACAACGAGTTTGACTCATCGGTGGACGACTTGCCGTCAGAGCCGGCGGCCGCCTCATCATCGGATCCAGATGGATCAGAGGGCCCTCCATGGATGCATCCCACAAAAGCGCGCCTTAAGGCAGGCCGGGCTCGGGCGGGTCGTGCGCGCTGAGCCATTTCGATGAGATCGGCGCGGAGATCTGGCTCGGGGCTCGGCTCACCAATCTTGCCAATGAAGACATGAATTCCGCCAAAGGGGACCCGGTACCCGTACTCAATTGAGCCGGCGTCGGGGCCCCAATCCGCATCGTCGATGTAGAGCTTGCCGCGACGACTCTTGGTCATCCGGCCCACAGCGTATCCCTTGAGCCCTTCGAAGCTGCCCTTCAAGAACTCAAATCCACCGTGCGCTAGCCCCACGGTGGGCGCCAACTGTCGTGGAATTGTCACGGCAGATGTCCTCGAGCTAGGACTTAGTCGTGGAGCCATCGCAACTAGGAAGCTTGAAGGGGTTATGCGGGACAAGGAACACGAGGGTTTATACTGGTTCGGCCCCTTACGGTGAAGGTAAAAGCCTACGTCCAGTTTGAGGTGATATTGATTAGGGTTACGATCGCCAGGGAGCTAAACAGCTATGCCCGGCTCTCAATGAGGTTGTCCTTGCCCTTGAACCGCTGCCGGGTCGTCCCTTTATATAAGGAGGCTGACGCCCAGCAGCCCTTAGAGTCCCGGCTGGCTCATAAGAACGTCCGGCTCGGACTCTAAACTATACTTGCCTTGCACTACAAGTCTACTATAATAATGATTGTAATTACAGGCTCTAAGCCATATCCGGGTCTCAGCCCATCTCTGGCCCATCGTTTTGAAACTTGGCTCCGGGCTTCTGGCAATGACCATCCGAAGAGTAACCCGGCCCCTCCTGGCGGGTGACTCTAAGGTCTATATCCTCAACAATACCCGAACGGCCGTCCGTGTACTGCTGGAGAGCGGAGCCTTGGGCCTGGAACCGGGCCTGGACGTCCTGCTAGGCCGCGTTCAAAACACCCGTTCCGCTCCCAGGCGTCCCGTCTGGTGGGGCGGTACTGGTAGCCTCGGTGTCGGGGCCGATGAGCTAGCAGCCCCGATCTCCAGCGGCCGTGGCGCTGAGGCCGCCCTCTCCGCACGCCGGCGCACCGGAGTACGGGCTGCGGGGGTCGGACCCACCAGCAACTCGCCGCCAGACGGTTTCACCGGCGGTGCTTCAGGCCGACTGCCTTGAGCACCGGCAGTCGGCGCGCGCAAAGCCACCTCCACCTCCAAGATGATGGGGTCGCCCCCTCCCCTCTCCAGGGCCGGCTGGTCGACGCCAACTCCACCAGTCGGTGCCTGGCCTTCCGGCGCTTGCAGCTCCATGTGCTGCGGGTCGACGGGCTCCGGAGCCCGGCTGCGGGACGCCTCCTCTACCTGCCCCTTGGTGGCCGCGTCCGCCTGCTCCTTGGCCGCTGCGTCGGCCCGAGCCTTGGCCGCCGCGTCGACCTCCGCCTTCTCTCGGGCCGCGGCCTCCCGCTCTGCTCGCGCCTCCCGCACATTCCTCTCCGTTGCCTCCTGGAGGTCGGCGAGCGGGTCCACATGGCGGGGTTCTACGGAGCCGTCCACCACCCCAACCACCAAAGAAGACAGGGCCCGCTCGAGAGAGAGCGGGGCCCTATTCAAGCGAAACAAGAAGAACTAAGAAGAAGTTTGCGAGAAAAGAAGAAAAGCAAACGCAAGAAAAGATCAAGTACTTACGCAGACACCATCGGGCGCGGCTTCGGGATCTTCTTGAAGGCAGCTGCCTTCAGGGTCTCCTGCCGCTTGGTCGCGGCTGCCGACTGTTTGGGCCTCTTGCCGGGCCGGGTGCCGAGCGCCCCTGCGTCGGCTGGATGCTTCGAGGAGCCGGCTGCTCCAGATGTCGGCCCCGCAGCACGGCTCGACTCACCGCCGCCTTCATCATCATCCGGTCATGACCGGATGTCCCCCACCTCGCCGCCTCCTGCGGCTCCGCCTGCGCGGCCGCCGCTCCTCCGGTAGCGTCGTCCTCCTCCAACGCGGCCGCCCCTAGCTCGGGGTCGTCAACGTCGCTGACCTCCTGGTCCGGCATCCACCGGTGATCGGGGTTGATGGAACGCTTCACAGCACCCAGACGATAAGATTAGACAAAGGATATCACGGAAAGAAAAAGTAACAAGGAGAACAAAGAAAGGGTCGGGTTCTAACCCCGGGCGGTGGGTTGGCCCGGCTATAGGGCTCCATGCTGAAGGTCCAGCTCCCCACTTTGAACTGGCTGCCAGAGATGGACTTGACGCGGTAGGCGACCTCATATGCTGACATCTCCTTGGTCGACGTCTGGTTCGGATCCCGGCGGCCGCCCATGTCACAGATGAGGTGGGGCCGGAACTGGAGCGGTAGCACCCGGTGTTGGATGAAGGCGGCCACCAGATCTACCGGCCGGAGTCCCTCCACCTCCGTCAGCACCTCCAGGCACTCGAGAACACGGGTGACGCTAGCCGGCAGCGGCTTTGCCGGCTGCTGGCCCCAGTTGGCTCGCAGCCCAACAGGCGGACCAGCCACGTAGCTCGGCAGGTTGACGAAGTTTCGAGTCGGATCCATGTTGCGGACATAGAAGTATGACTTCTGCCACAACTTGGCCAACTCTAGCACCACGACAAGCGGAAACCGGGGTCCGCCTCCGGAGCGCCGCACGGCGACGCATGCGCCGCACTGAGCTGCCTCGCCCTTGGCCGCGGTGCCAAGTTTGAGGTAGAAGAAGCGCCCCCACAGCTCGAGTGTGGGGAGCGTACCAAGATAGCCTTCACAGAAAGTTGTGAAGGCGGAGAGGAGAACTACTGTGTTGGGGGTGAGATGATGTGGCTGCAAGCCGTAAAGGCTGAGGAAGGAGCAGAAGAAGCCGCTCGCCGGCAAGCCGAAACCGCGGAGGAAATGGCTCTGGAAGACCACATACTCATCGGGCTCCGGCGCCGGGGAGATCTCTCACCTCGGCGTAACCCGCGCCCCCACGCAGTCGACGCCGGGCAGCCTCCGCGTGTCGCGAAGAAAGGTGATGTCA
Source organism: Triticum aestivum (assembly GCF_018294505.1). Lineage (NCBI taxonomy): Eukaryota > Viridiplantae > Streptophyta > Magnoliopsida > Poales > Poaceae > Triticum > Triticum aestivum. The sequence continues at coordinate 170,967,467 of NC_057814.1, forward strand.
TCCTCCGTGACGTCGGAGCCGTCCCAGTCGCCGGAATGACCGTCCCGCGCCATGGACGCAGTCGCTCTATGGTGCGGCAGCGCGGTGAGGACTTGGGCGCGGTGGCACGGCGAGGGCAGGCGCGGCGGGCTCCTTGGCGTTCGGCGACGAGCAGCATGGAGCAGCGGGGAGCAAAGGAAGAAGAAGAAGGCAAAGGGAGAGGAGGGCGCGTGTGCGCTCTGCCGCCCCTCCTCCCCCTACTTATAGCCCCCCGGCGGTGGAGCCGAGGGGGCAAGACATGGGGGGCGCAGGATTAACTGCGCCCACTCCCCCCACGACCCCGCGTTTCTCGCGCCATGATGGCGTGTATTAACTGCCCTGGGAAGTGCAACCGCCTCCCTCGGCCGCAGCGGATCTGCACGCGCGCCGACGCCCTGTAGTGGCGGGCCCGGGCCAGAGGCGACGTCCCGTCGCGCGCGTGGGCTGGCAGGCTAGCCTGGCCTACTGACGCTGCGTGGCGGGCGAGCAAAGGGCGGCAAGCCCGTCACCCGGCTGACGCGCCAGCCGGCCCCCACCACAACGTTTCGAATCCACCAGGCAGCCAACCTAGCCGCAGCCGACTCCCAGCTGCCGGCGCCTCCAGAACATGGACGAAGCCAGACCACTCAGAGTAGGAAGCTGTTGAGGCTCCTCGTTTTTTCGACCATGGTGCCCCACCAGCTTCGGGGACTACTGTCGGAGTAAATGACCACGGTAGCCTCATCAGCCCGTGATAACCCACAAGTATAGGGGATCAATTGTAGCCTCTTTTGATAAGTAAGAGTGTCGAACCCAACGAGGAGCTAAAGGTAGAACAAATATTCCCTCAAGTTCTATCGACCACCGATACAACTCTACGCACGCTTCACGTTCGCTTTACCTAAAACAAGTATGAAACTAGAAGTACTTTGTAGGTGTTGTTGGATAGGTTTGCAAGAATATAAAGAGCACGTAAATAAAAACTAGGGGCTGTTTAGGTAAAGAAGCAATAAAGTTAGTATAGCGAGTGTGAAAAAGTGGTGGTAGGAGTTGCGAAATTGTCCCTAAGCAATTGACTACTTTACTAGACCGATAGCAAGTTTTATGTGGGAGAGGCCACTGCTAGCATGTCATCCCTGACTTGGAATTCTATGCACTTATGATTGGAACTATTAGCAAGCATCCGCAACTACTAACGTTCATTAAGGTAAAACCCAACCATAGCACTAAGATATATTGGTCCCCCTTCAATCCCGTATGCATCAATTTCTATGCTAGGTTGAAGCTTCTGTCACTCTTGCCCTCCAATACATAGTCCTATCAACATACAACTAACCCTATGGTGTGATCCACGCGCGCGATCATATGATGGGCACCAAAGGACAGCAACATAACCACAAGCAAATTAAACCAATCATAGCAATTCACCAATTACTGATAGGACAACGAAAATCTACTCAGACATCATAGGATGGCAACACATCATTGGATAATAATATGAAGCATAAAGCACCATGTTCAAGTAGAGGGTACAGTGGGTTGCGGGAGAGTGGACCACTGTAGATAGATGGGGGAAGGTGATGAAGATGTTGGTGAAGATGACCGAGGTGTTGGTGTAGATTGTTGTGACGATGATGGCTCCGGCGGCATTCCGGCGCCACCGAGAGAGAGGGGGAGAGGGCCCCCCTTCTTCTTCTTCCTTGACCTTCCCCCTAGATGGGAGAAGGGTTTCCCCTCTGGTCCTTGGCTTCCATGGCGGCGGAGGGGCGAAAGCTCCTCCGAGATTGGATCTGTCTCTCTGTCTCTCTCTATTTCTGTGCTCCCTGATTCTGCCCTTTCACCGTTTCTTAAATTCCCGCAGATCCGTAACTCCGATTGGGCTGAAATTTGGACACGATTTTTATCCGGATATTGGCTTTCTTGCGGCGAAAGAAGGGCACCAACCGCCTTACGGAGTGGCCACGAGGGCCCAAGGCGCGCCTGACCCCTGGGTCGCGCCCCTCACCCTCGTGGGCCCCTCGGGCATCGTCTCGCGTTGATTCCACTTCCCAAAATTCACATATATTCCAAAAAAAGTCTCCGTCAGTTTTTATCCCGTTTGGACTCTGTTTGATATGTATTTTCTCCGAAACAAAAAACATGCAACAAACAGGAACTAGCACTGGGCACTGGATCAATATGGTAGTCCCAAAAATAGTATAAAAAGTTGCCAAAAGTATGTAAAAGTTGTATAATATTGGCATGGAACAATCAAATTATAGATACGACGGAGACGTATCAGCATCCCCAGGCTTAATTCCTGCTCGTCCTCGAGTATGTAAATGACAAAAAAGATAATTTTTGATGTGGAATGCTACCTAGCATAATCTTGATCATGTAATCTAATCATGGCATGAATATTAAGACATGAGTGATTCAAAGCAATAGTCTATCATTTGACATTAAGACAATAATACTTCAAACATACTAATAAAGCAATCATTTCTTTTCAAAATAACATGGCCAAAGAAAGTTATCCCTGCAAGATCATATAGTCTGACTATGCTCCATCTTCACCACACAAAATATTCAAATCATGCACAACCCCGATGACAAGCCAAGCAATTGTTTCATACTTTTGACGTTCTCAAACCTTTTCGACTTTCACGGAATACATGAGCGTGAGCCATGGATATAGCACTATAGGTGGAATAGAATATGATGATGGAGGTTGTGTGGAGAAGACAAAAAGGAAGAAAGTCTCACATCGACGCGGCTAATCAATGGGCTATGGATATGCCCATCAATTGATGTCAATGCGAGGAGTAGGGATTGCCATGCAACGGATGCACTAAGAGCTATAAGTGTATGAAAGCTCAAACTGGAAACTAAGTGGGTGTGCATCCAACTTGCTTGCTCATGAAGACCTAGGGCATTTGAGGAAGCCCATCATTGGAATATACAAGCCAAGTTCTATAATGAAATTTCCCACTAGTATATGAAAGTGATAACTCAAGAGACTCTCTATATGAAGAACATGGTGCTACTCTGAAGCACAAGTGTGGTAAAAGGATAGTACCATTGCCCCTTCTCTCTTTTTATCTCATTTTTTGTTTTTTGTTTGTTTTGGTGGGCTTCTTTGGCCTCTTTTTTGGGTTTCTTTGGCCTCTTTTATTTTTATTTTTAAAGTCCAGAGTCTCATCCCGACTTGTGGGGGAATCATAGTTTCCATCTTCCTTTCCTCACTGGGGCAATGCTCTAATAATGATGATCATCACACTTTTATTTACTTACAACTCAATATTAAAAATCGATGTCTAGAACAAAGTATGACTCTATATGAATGCCTCTGGCAGTGTACCAGGATGTGCAATGATCTAGCGTAGCAAAGATATCAAAAAACGGACAAACCATGAAAATATCATGCTAACTATCTTACGATCATGCAAAGCAATATGACAATGAATGCTCAAGTCATGTATATGATGATGATGGAAGTTGCATGGCAATATATCTCGGAATGGCTATGGAAATGCCATGATAGGTAGGTATGGTGGCTGTTTTGAGCAAGATATAAGGAGGCTTATGTGTGATAGAGCATATCGTATCACGGGGTTTGGATGCACCAGCGAAGTTTGCACCAACTCTCGAGGTGAGAAAGGGCAATGCACGGTACCGAAGAGGCTAGCAATGATGGAATGGTGAGAGTGCGTATAATCCATGGACTCAACATTAGTCATAAAGAACTCACATACTTATTGCAAAAATCTATTAGTCATCAAAACAAAGTACTACGCGCATGCTCCTAGAGGGATAGATTGGTAGGAAAATACCAACGCTCGTCCCCGACCGCCACTCATAAGGAAGACAATCAATAAATAGCTCATGCTCCAACTTCGTTACATAACGGTTCACCATACGTGCATGCTACGGGAATCACAAACTTCAACACAAGTATTTCTACAATCCACAACTACTCACTAGCATGACTCTAATATCACCATCTTTATATCGCAAAACTATTGCAAGGAATCAAACATATCATATTCAGTGATCTACAAGTTTTATGTAGGATTTTATGACTAACCATATGAATGACCAATTCATGTCATCTCTCTAAATAGATATAAGTGCAAGAGAGTTTAATTATTTATACAAAAGATATGCCCACGCTCTAACAAATATAAGTGAAGCAAAAGAGCATTATACAAATGGCGATTTTCTATGTGAAGAGAAACAGGCAATCCAAACTTCAAATGATATAAGTGAAGCACATGAAGCATTCTATAAAGCCATACTCAAAAGATATAAGTGAAGTGCAATGAGAATTCTATAAATCAACCAAGGACTATCTCATACCAGCATGGTGCATAAAAGAAAAGTGAAAACTAAATGCAAAAGACGCTCCAAGATTTGCACATATCGCATGAACGAAACGAATCCGAAAACATACCGATACTTGTTGAAGTAAAATGGGATGCCTTCCAGGGCATCCCCAAGATTAGATGCTTGAGTCTCCTTAAATATTTACTTGGGGTGTCTTGGGCATCCCCAAGCTTGATCCCTTGCCTCTCCTCCTTCTCCTCACATCAAAACCTCCTCGATCTTCGAACACTTCATCCACACAAAACTCAACAGAAAGCTCGGTAAGATCCGTTAGTATAATAAAGCAAATCACTACTCTAAGTACTGTTGCAAACCAATTCATATTTTGTTTTTGCATTGTAGCTACTGTAATATAAATTTTCCATGGCTTAATCCACTGATAGATATCGATAGTTTCATCAAAACAAGCAATCAATGGATCAAAAACAGAACCTGTCTTAAACAGGACAGTCTGTAGTAATCTGAACATTCACCATACTTATGGTACTCCAAAATATCGTAAAAATTTAGGAAAAATAAACAATTTGTATAGAAAGACAGTGCAAAAAGTTTCAGAACCGTTTGACGTTCGAGTAAAAAATGTAAAATCGCGCACTACAGCCAAAGTTTCTGTTTTGCACCGCACAAACCAACAAGCGATGTAAACATCCTAAAGGCAAATCTTGGCACATTGTTTTTGTTTCTAGACTTTATAAAAGCACACTACAGAAATAAATGACTCTCTAAAACTTTCGGGTTGTCTCCCTGACAGCGCTTTCTTTAAAGCCATTAAGCTAGGCATATAGTGCTCAAGTAATGGATCCACCCGGATCCCAAGGTATATCAAAGCCAATTTTAATTAACAATGATTTGTGATTTAGTAGTGAGCACAAAGTAACATATATCATGCAACAACGAAGTCTAACTCTCTTCCTATGCATCGGCATGTCATAAAAGAACAATTCATGCACACATACTAAAGGCCAATGCATAGTATAAACAGATTCTTGCAATTTTATCTTATTGGAAACATGGAGAGGCGGAGATGCAGTTCCTCTCTCATAATAATTGCAAGTAGTAGCAGCAAGAACATGCATATTATATCTATCAAAATCATCATGTGTAGTAGTAAAACGCAACCCATCAATATAATCCTTAATAAGGCAAACTTCTCCAATATAGTGTAGTCGGGAGAATTCAAAAAGATTATAGGACTATCATGCGTGGGTGCAATAGCAACAATTTCATGTTTAACATAAGGAACTATAGCAAGTTCATCTCCATAAGCATAATTCATATTGGCATCTTGGCCACAAGCATAGCAAGCATCATCAAAAAGGGATATTTCAAAAGAATCAACGGGATCATAGCAATCATCATAGCATTCATCCTTCTGTAAGCACGAAGGGAAATTAAACAATGTATGAGTTGGAGGGTTACTCTCATTAGAAGGTGGGCACGGGTAGCTAATCCGATCTTCCTCCTTTTGCTCTTCACTCTCCTCATCATCTTTTTCATCAAATGAGCTCACAGTTTCATCAATTTCTTCTTCCATAGACTCCTGCAAAATATTAGTCTCTTCTTGGATAGTGGAGACTCTCTCAATAAAATCATCAATATCGGAATTGAATTCATAATTCTCATAGCAATATTTAAGTATAGCAAAATTTCCAGGTCTGTAAACAACATCATCAAGATTTTCACACTCTTTAAACAAAGATTCAATTTCATAAGCACCCATAAAAGCAACGAATTCTTCTATTTGTTCCACATCATAGTAATCATATATACCATTAGCATAAGAAGCCAAGGTTTCATCATCATTAAATTTGCATGAAAAGGGAAGGTGTGGAGCCTTCATCCTAGAGCAACAAGTAAAATCATATCTCAACCATAGTTCCCGAGCATACCACTTCAATATATGAATTTGATCCCATACTAGTTTCCCTTTTTGAGTCAAGCGATAATCCCTAAAGTATTCACGTTGATCCAATGATACTCCCATCATAAAGTTGAATGGGGTTTTCTCGGGATTATCAAAGTAGTACATAATATCTTTCACATAATGAGCATCGAGGGTTTTAGGAAGTTCCCCATCTCCATGAGTAGCAAGTAAACCTAATTTTTTTGGTATTTCGTGTTCCATATCCATAACTAAAGATAGAGAACAGCTTAGAACAGCAAATAAAAATTACTTAGTGATAAAGCAAACAAGCACACACGAGAATATTCACCCCACACTATAACTCCCCGGCAACGGCGCCAGAAAAAGGTCTTGATAACACACAAGTATAGGGGATCAATTGTAGCCTCTTTCGATAACTAAGAGTGTCGAACCCAACGAGGAGCTAAAGGTAGAACAAATATTCCCTCAAGTTCTATCGATCACCGATACAACTCTACGCACGCTTAACGTTTGCTTTACATAAAACAAGTATGAAACTAGAAGTACTTTGTAGGTGTTGTTGGATAGGTTTGCAAGAATATAAAGAGCACGTAAATAAAAACTAGGGGCTGTTTAGGTAAAGAAGCAATAAAGTTAGTATAGCGAGTGTGGAAAAGTGGTGGTAGGAGTTGCGAAATTGTCCCTAAGCAATTGACTACTTTACTAGACCGATAGCAAGTTTTATGTGGGAGAGGCCACTACTAGCATGTCATCCCTGACTTGGAATTCCATGCACTTATGATTGGAACTATTAGCAAGCATCCGCAACTACTAATGTTCATTAAGGTAAAACCCAACCATAGCATTAAGATATATTGGTCCTCCTTCAATCCCGTATGCATCAATTCCTATGCTAGGTTGAAGCTTCTGTCACTCTTACCCTCCAATACATAGTCCTATCAACATACAACTAACCCTATGGTGTGATCCACGCGCGCGATCATATGATGGGTACCAAAGGACAGCAACATAACCACAAGCAAATTAAACCAATCATAGCAATTCACCAATTACCAATAGGACGACAAAAATCTACTCAGACATCATAAGATGGAAACACATCATTGGATAATAATATGAAGCATAAAGCACCATGTTCAAGTAGAGGGTACAGTGGGTTGCGGGAGAGTGGACCGCTGTAGATAGATGGGGGAAGGTGATGAAGATGTTGGTGACGATGACGGAGGTGTTGGTGTAGATTGCGGTGACGATGATGGCCCCGGCGGCGTTCCGGTGCCACCGGGAGAGAGGGGGAGAGGGCCCCCTTCTTCTTCTTCCTCCTTGACCTTCCCCCTAGATGGGAGAAGGGTTTCCCCTCTGGTCCTTGGCTTCCATGGCGGCGGAGGGGCGAAAGCCCCTCCGAGCTTGGATCTGTCTCTCTGTTTCTGCGCTCCCTAATTCTGCCCTTTCACCGTTTCTTAAATTCCCGGAGATCCATAACTCCGATTGGGCTGAAATTTGGATACGATTTTTATCCGGATATTGGCTTTCTTGCGGCGAAAGAAGGGCACCAACCGCCTTACGGAGTGGCCACGAGGGCCCAGGGCGTGCCTGAGCCCCGGGGCGCGCTCCTCACCCTCGTGGGCCCCTCGGGCATTGTCTCGCGTTGATTCCACGTCCCAAAATTCACATATATTCCAAAAAAAATCTCCATCAGTTTTTATCCCGTTTGGACTCCGTTTGATATGGATTTTCTCCGAAACAAAAAACATGCAACAAACTGGAACTAGCACTGGGCATTGGATCAATATGTTAGTCCTAAAATAGTATAAAAAGTTGTCAAAAGTATGTAAAAGTTGTATATTATTGGCATGGAACAATCAAAAATTATAGATACGATGGAGACGTATCAGCCCCGCATGGTATTTCAGGACATCGGGCCTAGCTGCGCCCCTCACACCTTCCGGAAGTGCGGGCGCCTTCTTGGGCCGGCTGGTCCAAGAGGCCGGCTGCTAGAAAGCGGCAAGACTATAGAAGACGGCCACGAGGGAGCCGACTCCTAGCAAGCAGCCCCTCGTCCCCTCAAAGTTTGCACCCCATTACCACGACGAGACGGGGCGTGGCTACAGTACGGCCTGCCACCCCTGAATCCGGGGCGGATCGTGGCCACAGTGCGGTGTACCAGGCGGACACCCCTCGCCCGGCGCGACACTGTTGCCACGCAGTCCATGACATCACCTACGCCAGAGGGAGCCACGCTCCCACGACGGGCGGTCGGTACGGCCTGCAGGCGGCGGGCCCTACCTGTCCGCGAGCCACCAGAAGGCGGCGAACCCCAAGCAGACGGCAACAAGGGTAGGCTGACTCCTAGCAGGCGGCCCCTCTCCCCCTTAGAGTCTGTGCACCATTAACCAGATGAGACGGGGTGTGGCTGCAGTGAGCGCCCGCCAGGCGGCGGGACTGTAGCCACGCTCTCCCCGACAAAGCCTCCATCATCAGGGGCGAGGCTACAGTACAGAGCAGCCGACATGGCCCGCAGGTAGCGGGCCCTATCTGTCGACCGAGAGCACGGCAGTCGGCGGGACCCACCAGGCACGGGCCCCAGCAGCCGGCGACCAGAGACACTAACGGCAGGGTCCTACACCCGGCCATATTACCATTGTACCCTTGGGGGGTAGGCCTATATAAACCCCCCAGGCCACCCCATGCAAGGGGTTCAGAACCTTAGTTACCAGACACACACGCATAGAGAGAGTGGAGTAGGGCTAGCCTTGTTCTTCTTCCTCCTCTAGCCAAAACAGCTCAAGGAGCAAGCTTGTAGCTACCTTGTTGAGATAGTGATCATGCGGAGACCCCACAGAGCAGGACTAGGGGTGTTATCTCCACGGAGAGCCCCGAACTTGGGTAAGATTCAGAGGCGCGTGCGGTCTCGCTCACTCCCGCTTCTAGAGCCCGGCGACGTACTCTTGTCCCCATCCATGATAAGCCACCCCCTGGCATATGTCGCTAGATATCCCCGACATTTGGCGCCCACCGTGGGGCAAGGTGCACCGTTGTCCGGAGACATGTTCTGGACGGGAACCCTCTTCCTTCCTGGCGAGCGCAGCCAGCCCGGCACGCCCGATGGCGTATGCGCCGACGCGCTGCATGGCGCAGAAGTCGCTTGTGCAGCAAGCTGCCTCACTGATCTCATTGGCGGGATCCGCCTCTCCGACGAGCCCGCGCCAGACGCAGGCGCGGCCAGCACCAAGAGCTGCCTCGTCGACCTCCTCGGCAAGCTCACCATCGCCAACGAGCCCGCCTCCGACCTGGAGTCCGTAGGCTCCACGGATCCGCCCGTCGACATGGTCATCGACGCCGAGGCTGCACCCGCTGACGCCTTCCCCGAGCACGTGGTGATCATCGACGACCCTCTCCCTCGCGCAGACAGCGGCGACAGCGCCGTCACGGAGGTGCTGGTCATCAACCACGACGGAGCCTTTGGTAGGGCCGCCAGGACCCGCTGTAGGCTGCAACGCAGGACCTGTCCGCGCACGTAGCAGTAGATGCCAACGGCGAGACACTGGAAGCCTGCCGCGTCGCGCTCCTCGACAGCGCCAGCAAGCTGGCTACCATGAGACGCCTTACCGAAGCCTACCAGCGCGAGATCGACCGCGCCGTCTGCGGCACGCCAGCTGCTGGCGAACCTAGCTGCGTGGGCACAGTCCGACAACGCGGCGCGACCATCGCCAGCATGCTGGGGGCCGACCGCACAGTCTACGCCACACCAATGGAGAACTTACGCGCTGCCCAGGCGGCAGCAGACGAGCTAGACCACCTGGAGGGTGACGAGCGTCACTGCATGACGGAGCGCGTTCAGTAGCTCATCGACGTGGCCGCTGCGCAGCAAGAAGCCGGCCGCCGCGTGGTAGAACCCGGCCAGTAGGCCGAGAACCTCCTCCCTCGCTGAGAACACGGCGGGACCTCCCGGACACCGACAGGCGGCGCCCGCGACCGAAGAGACCAAGAGCCGGCTGCTAGCCGCAGCCGCACACGCATCACCATCGAGTGCGACCAAGACGGCCGCCCACGAGCAGTGGAACGACGGGACGACCGTCCGCCTCCCCCGCGCAGGGAGAGGCGCGTCTCCCCGCCGCCTGTTGAGCATCCGACTCTCGGAGGCCGGCTAGGCCCCCGTGAAGGAGTCGGAGAGAATGACGCCCGCTACCGGATCGACCGACTGGCTCGATCTCTGGTACTAGAAGAAGAAGATGCAATCGGCCCAGCCTGCTTTGTCCCCCGCATCGCGACGAGCCCTTTCCCAAAGGGTTCTCGCTCCCTCGAGACACTCCCAAGTATAACGGCTCCGTGAAGCCGGAGGATTGGCTGGTTGACTACTCCACAGCCGTCAACATAGCAAACGGCAACTAGCGCGTTGCCGTGAAGTATGTTCCGCTCATGCTCCAGGGCACGGCCCGGACCTGGCTGAACAGCCTCAAGCCCTACAGCTTCAACAGCTGGATAGGCTTCACCGAAGTCTTCATCCGCAACTTCACCAGCACCTACAAGCGGCCACCCAAGTAAAGAATTAATAATGTCATCCACCTTATTTCCGTAAGTTTTCAGCAGGTGGATGTCATGTCGAGTGTTCCCAGCTTACTGCAAAAAGAAGAAGGGAGAGATGCCGGGGTCGGACGTCAGAGCTTGATGGAGAAGAAGTAGACGGGGACCGGGGCTCCCCTGTTGCCGCTCCATGGTTGAGGAGAAGGAGGTCCATGGCGGCGTCCCACGGAGAAAGCCCCCACAGTCTTTCCACCGTTGGCGTGTGGTTGTGGAGTCGGACCTCCGCCGTGGCCAAGCTCGATGACGGCCCGCTGTATCCGCGCGGGGAGATCATGGTGACGAGATTCCTCGTTCCGGGAAGGTCGCAACCAAAGGCTGGAGGAGGTTGGGCTCGGGACAGGAGATGGAGAGGGAACGAGGGCGGCGGCGGCGACGGTAACCCTATGGGAGGAAAAGGAAAAGGAGGGACGCTTCGGTGCGAAGGGAGGCTGAGCACTTGTTTTTGTTTCTCTCAATCGGTACAGTAAATCGCCACAGTGAAAATCGCGGACGTGGCTATCGCGAGAGGGAGCACATTGTGCGTACGTTAATGCTATTAATTAATGGCTGGGTGACTACAAGTTTCAGGCCACTTGACTCCACTCTGACTAGAAGATATGACGTGAATCGTGCATTGGTGAGGACAGGGGCCAACAATTTCTCTCTGGGCTGAATCTGCTTGCGGCTGTTAGCAATGTATTATCGCGCAATGGATGAAAAGAAATGGATCCAAATAAGGTCCGGGGGTATGGTTTAAATAAATGGACCCGGAAAAGAAATAGGAAGGACTTGTACTACTCCAAACCAAGAATCACAATCAGCACGGAATCTATCATCTACATCTTCAGCACCGCATCATGATCGGATTGACGGAAATTTCCAGAAAATGAAAGCAAACGGGAGCTGCAAATTTCAGATAACTGACGGGAAACTGAACTGGGGACATAGTCGGATTCAGAAAAAAGGAAATCCCACGCGTCCTCCATCGCGCAGTGCAGCGGCTTTAAATATCAGCAAAGACCACCTGCGCGTACCACAACACCTTCCCGATCCCGCAGACAAACCTCTCCCAAATCCTAGTCGCCCACCCGCCCTTTCGTAGCTTGAACCCTAGCGGCAGATCGGGCAGCCGCCGGCCGGGATGGAGGGGCTCGACGTCGACGACGTCTTCCACCACTACCGGCTGTGCCCTACGGAAGTGGAGGCCGTCACCTACTACCTGCCACGCCTCCTCTCCGGCGAGACGCTGCACGGCGCCGACAAGCTCATCCACCGCGTCGAAATCTCCGGCTGCGAGCCCAAGGATCTGGCCGCCCGATACGCGCCCGCGCCGCAGGCCGTGAGCAGCGGCGACCGGTTCTTCTTCACCACGTGCAAGAGCAAGAGCGGGAGCAAGCTCCAGAGCGTGCGCGGCGCCGGCGCCGGCACCTGGAGCATCCAGAAGACCACGGAGATTTGCCACGCGGGGGTCAAGGTCGGCGAGGTCAAGAACCTGTCCTTCAAGAAGAAGGGCAAGTCCACCGGCTGGGTCATGGAGGAATACCGATGCCTGCTGCCGGAGGCCACCGTCTCCGACGGGGTGAAGGTGTTCTGCAAGATGCACTTGGCTCAGCATGCCCCTGACGCGGCCCGCCAGGAATCGGAAGCGTACAAGCTTCAGCAACAGCAACCAGAGGCCGTGACCCCGAGCACGCACGCGCAGAAGAGGCCACCGCCCGCTGCCGCCGCCGATCCTCATCCGACGCGCCCTAAGAAGAGGATGCGCGGTGCCGTCCCCGTCTCGGCACCTGCCACACCGTCGTTCTTGATGTATGATGAGGCAGCCAGAGCAATGCATGGCCCGCTGGCTCACACCAACTTCCCTATTCAGTATGCACAAGCATCATGCGAGTCCACTACAACATCCAGCCGCTCCGACGTTGCTCAAGCTCCTGAGATTTCCTCCCAGTCAGATGTGCTGGAGTCCACCCAATCAGTTCCTGAGGCTGGCTCAAGCATTGCAAGGAGCACATCTGAAGAGGGTGTCTTTGAGCCATTGGGGCCTATTTCCGATTTGCCGGATGGGGACGAAGATGGTTTTGATCTTGAAGAACTAATGAGAATGATGGAAGACGACCCAATTGAAGTTGAGCCGGCCACTGGAGCCAACACTGGAGTGGAGATGGGCCAACAGGAACCTCTGTACCTGGATGCCTTGGACTAAGGCGTGCTGGAGGGTATGCTGCAGTCCGATTACCCTGCCTTCCATGATGCTGACAAGGATAAGAGGTACAATACCGCGCCGGATCTTGACGCTCCATCGCTTCAGGGACAGGACCACTTGTCCAAACCGCAGCCGTGCTCCTTCGATCCATTTGAAGCAGCGTGGAAGGCCGAAGAGGCGCTCGAGAAGGAGAAGAGGTGCAATGCCGCGGCCAATCTTCACGCTGGAGGGCACAGCAACTTCTTCTCGCCTGCAAGTGTCTATTAAGTCCGATGTTGAAACTGTTTTCAAAGTGTATACGAGGATACTCACTGGCTGATGTATTAGTTCGTCCATGTACGATCGCCACGGATGTACCTCTGAGCAATTTGCTCCACTTGTTCATGCAAGCTAGTAAAATTGTTGTTCTTCTTCTTGCTCCTGCTATCGATGTTCTGAAGTTTGTGTTGACAATTTTGCATGCTGCAGCTCATATTTATTTCGCTTAGTTTCTCTCAGCTGCAAACTTCGTAATTACTCCCTCCGTCGCAAAATATAAAAACATTTTTCAAGCTGTGGGACGAGGGAGTAGTAGAACTTCTCATGATTCTGGTCAATTTTTCATGATCAACTACTAAGCTTTGGTTCAGTTCTTTCACTCACATTTGGTTCTATATGAATCAACTCTGAAGTCTCGTTTTTAGTGAGGTTTTCTCTCTACAATCGTTTTGACAAACTTAGGCAAGTACTTCGACGTGTGTCAACTCTGACTTGAAAACATAATGGTAGTTAAGAACAGAAGACCTTTTCAGTTAAGACTTGAAAAAATAATGGTACTTAGCCATGCAACCTTTAACCTTTACTACCAGCAACAACTGGTCAACCCATCTCAGACCTTCAGTTGAGAGGATAGGTTCTGAAGTAAAAGAGAACCAGGTAAGTACAGGCAGTAAAGGTTCTGAAGTCTCAGCTATCACTGCAGTATGCTCTAGCAGTTTATTTTTTTTAACTGAAACTTTCCACTCCGTAGTCAGGACGTACAACTAGTGCAGCTTAGATTAAGTTTTACAAGTCTGATTAACTTCTGGATGTGCTTTTGAGAACAGATGTACAATCCGCGATTCATGAGTTGTCAAGCCTGAATTTGCAAATCTTGTTTAACAGTCACACATAACCTTGAGGAACTCTCTCTGAAAATTTCACACTTATTTGGTTGGAGAAAGCTTATTTCAGATTAGTTTGACTAGACACCTCGACAGATTTTTCACACGGAACAAATAGAAATGGGATGTCGTTGAGGAATTGCTTATCATCGCTGCAAGATTGTGGAAGATGAAAACAAGACCTGTCCAGTCTCTTCATGGATGTAGCTAAAGGAGGTCTCTCGGTAATTCCTCTATCAAGAGGTCAGGGAAGGAGGGAGGTAGTCTGTCACCCGTACTTTTAAAACCGAACCGAACAGGTGGTCGGATCGGAAAATACCGGAAACAGCGATCCCGGCGTTTTTTAAAGCACATCAGACCGTTCGAGCAAGCGAACCAGAAAAACCGGTTGAACCGGCCGTTTTTTTCAAAAAACCGGTGAACCAGGCGGTTCACAGAAAACTGGCCGGTTCGATGTTCTTTTCAGAAATACCGTTCAATTGACTCGTTTTCGTGCGAACAAGGTTGGGCTAGAATTGAAAAAGGAAAAAAAACCTTTTGGTAGGGTTTCTGCCAAATTGGGAGCATTTCTCTCGATTTTGCCCATAGACAAACACTATCGGGCGCCGCCGCTCCCCTCCGCCGGCACCCTTGCCAGGAGGTGCGGCGACGCCGCCTCTCCCTCGCCACTTCGTGCGACAACACTAGGCCACCAGCCCGCGCGCCACTTGTTCTGTGCCCCCTTTGTTGATGGCTGGGGGAGGGGCCGCCGCCGCCTAGTCTACAAAGGCCTCCCACTGTTCAACTCCAATCTCCCTCCAATCCATTCAAGTCTACAAAGGCCTCCCTATGTTCCAGAGTTCAGACCAGGAGCAGCCTAGCAGGAGGACAAGGGTGCCACCTCTGCTACTACTTGATGGTGATGTTGCTTGCTGCTACTACTTGATGTTGCTTACCTTGCTAAATGCTACTATAGTACTATGTTTGAGTTGGAGATTATCTATATGAATTATTTGGATATTAATATGGAGTTGTTGGTTACTCTGTGAACGTGATTACACATTTTTTTAATCTATTGATTGGTGTATTTCTTGATAAAATATATATTATTTTATTTCTATAAAACTGACAATTGAACCGGTGAACCGGCGGTCCGACCAGTAAAAACCTGAACCAACAGCCTTGCCGGTTGGATTACCGGTTTGGTTTTTTAAACTATGTTGTCACCGCAGTACCTCCGCAACCCACCATCACAAGGACAATAATATCCTTCTCGTCCATAAGGGCAAATGTTATGTGGTCTGACTTCACACAACATCGAGAACATTACTAACATAAACATTCAGGGCTCATTTGGTTGCCACAGTTCCCTCAGGAATCCCTTCCTTTTACTTGGGCCCGAAACCCCGGTGGAAACTCACGCTAGGGAAATCGAGTCTGACATTTGGTGACCCAATCCATGTGGCATGCCAGCCCGAAACCATCTCTTTCCCCGGGAAGAGGTCCACGCCTATGCACTCGAGGAAATTTCCCCGTGTCATCTGCCTCACACTATGCTTGTCCACCTCCTCGTTAAACTCTGCCTTCATCGCCTGCTGCCCCCCCCCTCCCTTACCACCAAATGATCATCCCCGAGGAGGAGATCTCCCCGGTGGAAGGAAGGGGATCCCATGTGCTCTTGAAATTCCTCTATTGGGGTTTTAGCATCCTAGGCTTTTCCCCCTAGCCACCAAATAGAGCCTCAAAGGAGAATTTTTATCCTATCAGCGTTCAACACCTAAACATCCTACCATATCCCCGAGAACTAGGGGTTTTACTCAACATTCAGACAACGAGCATCATAGGGATAATAATGGCAATCATGGATGAACAATCAATATAATGCACATAGGAGGGTTTTTGTATTACAACAAGATGAACAGAGGGATGATGATGGTTATGATAAAGAAGGTTAATGCCGAAGTCTCATTGATCGGATTGATGGTGTGGTGGTATACCCCCCCCCCTAAAAAAACGGTATAAGGGCAGTATGCTCATTTGTCCAAAAGGTATACCCACCTCCGTATGTGGCACGTACGAGTTGTACGTAGACGTACACAGTCGGTCCGCCGGCCCCACCCGATCCGCCCGCCCATCACGATCCGCGTCCGCTCTCGACCCACCGGTCGATCGCCGCGCCTTGCCCGCCTGTAGTCAACGGTTGGCGCCGCCGGGTGCCGCCGCCTCATTCACCACCCCCCGTCACCCATCATGGCTCTAACATTATCGCAGCCTCCTTGTCGGTAGCGTCGCCGTCCTCGCCGTTGTATGGGTCGCCGTCCTTGCCGCCATCCGTCGTCCTCGTCGGTGTCAGCAGTGTCATCCTCGCCGTCGTTGGCGCCCCTTCCCGCATGGCCCCGACCCCCGTCATCCTCACTGTCGTTGGCACCCCTTCCCGTTTGTATTCTAAATCATTCACTGAACAACGAAATGGTGCACAAAGTTATTCAGAGCGATTTTGCCTGTGTTAATTTTTCATCGTCATCATATAGTGTCATCAGATTTCATGATGTCTCTGTTCATGTTGTACAGTGTTGGTAGTGATCGGGGACTGTAGATCTAGGTGTTTAAATGGAGGAAGAAACCAGATATGCGGGTGATGAATACGGTAGCGATAATGGCTCTCATACCAATAACGATTGTAATAACAAAGATTAATATAGTAGCAACAAGGAATTGTGGTCGTCATATGATAACTTACCTGTCGAGGACTTCCAAATTCATGAGGATGGTGCATGCAGTGAACGTAAGTGTATGTTGATTTGTGTTTTTATTGGCAAACAACCGCATGGCAACTTAGATGTCTTTCTTTTAAAATCTACAGGAAGATGTAGATGTTCAAACTGAGCATAATTAATGATTTTCAGGAATCTTACACCAATAAATTGAGCCAGTTCGTTGAATATTTTGTATGGCACACAATCATAATCATATGAACTAAGTGATGACAACTTACATGTGTTTATTTGTAATCTTGTGGGAGGAGGTTGATGGTCCTAGTGGGCATGATGACCAGGACGATGATGGTGATGCAGAGATGGACATTGGGCATGCTGAAAACAAGCAAGAGGCACTAGATAGGCATTGAAAGGTTATGGCTATGAATTTTGGTTCACAACTGGAGGCATGTTCTACAACAACCACGTGAAAGAGCATGGATTCAACATCAGAAAAGAGAAGGTGAAACGAGGGAAAGGTCCTTCGGGAAGTATACAATTCAGGTGGTTTCTTTGCTCCAGGGTAGGTAAACAGTAGAGCAAGTTCTTGAACATGGAGGGGCGCAGCCGCAGGCTAAGACCTAAAACTCGGTGCAAGTGCGGTGCGCAATTGGTGGTGAAGTTGAACAGATCATGTGGAGTTTGGTTCATCGTGGCATTTGTTGACGGTCACAACCATGTGCTAGCTGACCGGTTGAGGTCCCATTTCTTTGGTCACATATACGGATAAAAGATTTCCAAAGAGCAAGGATCTTAGCGATGGAAGGAGCTAGGATCAGAAAGCACATAATCATGGATAACTTCATCAACATATATGGTTCATATGATACATCAGAACTATCTACTTATGCATCAGTATCAATAAAGGGGGTTGTGGAGTTTATTGCAGCAAGCTAGCTTTGACTCTTGGCTAACCTGTACTTTTACTACAGTAGTTGAATAAGGTGAGAGAGCGCACACGAGTCCAACTAGCTAGTAACCACGACGATACACCACTATGGATTCTCACTCGTCTCCCTACCAGAAGGCCACCCATAGCGCAAACACTTATCTTGACTTTTTTAAAGTAACCATTAAAGTTGTTTATGAACAATATAAGTTTTCAAGTAGTCCATATAATGTGGGCGCGGCTATTCGAATAGATTCATAACCCTGCACGGTGTACTTCTTAACACATGTGTCCACCACTTAGCGCCTATATGCGACATGTACTCGGCATACTTCAAGCGTACACTACTAGGAAAACCATTACCAGTAGCGCTGGTTCTTTGGCTATTAGTAGCGCGGGCAGGCGCGCTACTGCTACGGCGCTACAACTATTTTTTAGCAGTAGCGCTTGTTTGAACCAGTGCTACTGCTATCTATATCTAGTAGTAGCGCTCCCCTGTCCATCGCTACTGCTAATACTAGTAGTGTGCCCCTACAACCAACGCTACTAGTAAGGCAGCGCTGCTACTACTCCAATACCCCACGCTACTGCTAGTATTTTCTTTTTTTATGTTGCTGTATTCGTATTTTTACAGGTTTTATACAATTACAACATACACATACACTGAAACTATATGAAAAAGGAATGTCTCATCATCATCATCGAAGTGGTACAATATAGTCTCATCGTATCAACATAGTCTCAACACAAATGATGTCGATCTCATCATCATCTTGAAATAGCGATACAAGTTAATGATCACATGTCTCTTACATTGTCACCGTAGACACATGTTTCATCATCTACCTAAACTATGACATACGAGATAAGAGCGATCACGATGATCAAAAGCGGTATTATGTAGTAGTTTTTGCAGCGGCGCAGGTTCTGAATCCCTTGTTGTGCTATGAATCTCAAGTAACTAGCTTCGGCTTCCGCTCTGCTATCAAACCCTTTCTGGCTTCCGCCAGAGAAGCCAGAGACTTGGGCCTGACACTCTGGCCACTCATCATACACACCCGGAACATGCCCTACATACACAACATACCACTTCCTCACCATCATTGATCTATATACCTGTCAGAGATGCACACACACACACACACACATATATATATATATCATGAAGCGAATTCAACGAAACAGTTATGAAATGGAAGCAACATATATAGTAAATATAGTTAACAAATTTCATCGTACCGAAAGTAATTAACTAGAGCGCGGCACCATACATCTAATAGTTTCGTCGTACTGAGAGATTTGAAGTTTCGTCATATAGAAAGTAACAAGTAACTAAACAGACACATTGTTTTTAAGCAGTGGACTCTTCCCATCTGTCCATATCCGAAGGGTGCACCCAAGCTTAGTGAAAGGCGTCATGTCCTGACGCTGTAGGGCAATGCGGGTTCGGACGTCAGCTCGCGATATTGGGCCGCCGTAGAACATCCCGTTCTCTTCGAGGACATCTTTCATGATGATGGACGCAATTTCCTGCTGGATCCGGTAGGAATCATTTCGAAGTTGATTATGCGGCACGGCTCCAAAGGCTTCGGCCCATCTCTGGATATGGGTATCAGATGAAGATTTCATGCAAAGTGATTGCACATCTCTTCTGTACTCCATCATTAGATGGATGACGTAGAATCCATCATTGTCACTTCCTGCCGGTTGCTGGATGCAACAAAAGTCAGTCTTGTGGCCGAAACAAAGACCGGCCTTATTTGTTTTTTTGCATTGGATGTAGCCACCCCGCATGCTGAAGCCCAGCATAGCTCTGTCCAGAACATGCTTTATGTATGTGTAATCTTTCTTCTGTATGTTCTTCGACGGGTCCAAATATAGAGCGCGGGAGTAACGCGGGTAAAGAACGATGAGAACGGCACGACACCCCCCGCTGCGCAAAATACACGATCAAGTTAGCCTCCATGCGTGCAAAGTAACTATTGAAATGCACGTATGTGTTATAGTGCTATCCGCGGATGACTTACCTGGGATGATAAGGTAGGAGAATTGTTTCTTTGTCCTTATTGCTGACCAAGAATTCTTCGATGTACTGACTCGCATATTGAAGGTTGGCGTTGTTGATTGACAAGAAGCCCTCATGCATGTAGTATGGGTCCGCGACCGCAAGACCGGTGACTTGCTCTCTCCTGACGATGTAGTTCATGTGCAGCGCATACAGGCGGACGAACGTAAAATCGAGTGTCCTCATTTGAAACATCTGGAAGATGCAATCAAACCTCAGGAAGAAGAGGTCTGCGGGGCATGTGTGGACATACATCTTGCAACTGCTCGACACATGAACCGTATAAAGTGGGTATCTTGGATCATCCAAGGCGAGGAGGCTTCTCTCTGTCGAAAGCACATGGTCATGGAGTCTCCTGAGATCCCCTGCTATGGCAGCTAGTGCATTCACCGGTACCATTGGCTCTCCCGCGACATGGATTAATGGCGCATGTTTCATCGGTACACGGTCAACCTTGGTCGAAGGCGGCTAGCTGCTAGAACCAACATTGCCAGCTTTATTGGATTTTCTCGCCGTCGGTCTCTTCCTCTGCTTCTTCTTGGTGGGCTCAGGTGCTGGTGGGTCTCTCAGACCCTCCCTGAGCACCACCCCTAGTGTTGTCGGGCTCAGCATTAGATGACTCTGGCTAATTAGTTGAGCTTGGGTGGAGCCAGCATCTGGAGGCGTGTCCTGCGAGGATTGCATGAACAAAGACTTCTTGCACTCCCGAGGATGTTCCGGCTCTGGTACATGCATCTCATATTCATATGGTTGACTCATTGTTACTTCGTTGTCAAAGGCAGTATTGAGATACTAGAGAGGGTCATCGGCCTCCTCCATGTCATGAGCCATATCCTCTTCCATGGGGCAGATGGCATCATCTGCCGGAACGGTTGGCCCTCCTTCCTCATGTCTCTCGATCTCAGCAAGCAGCACAAACGATGGTTGTACTTGTGTAGGTGGTGTTGTGGTCATACCTTCCTGAGGTCCCGTTGGTGTGCTCCCGGCCACCTCGACACGAAGAAGATTTTTCGGCCACAGGATCAGCCAATTTTTGCATTGGCCAAGCTGCGTGGGGGTCTCGTCATCCTCTCCATTGGTTTGTATCAGACGAGGGAAACCCTCGTAGCCCGCTTTCACACTCGCCACGGAGACCCTTAAGGCGTTATTAGGCATCTGCCGGCGGTGAAACAATCGATCCTTAGGCTTCACTATAGTACCCTTCCCCACATCCACCAACCCTCCCTTCATGTGGTAAAGGAGGATGCACGGAGTGGAGTCGTCCTACAAAGACATATACGTGTGGTGTCAGAGATCCAAAAAGAACGGCAACTGGAGATTAATTAATTAGTTGAGTTGATGAAGGTGCGACGCGTATTTACCGTGAGGGCGTCGAGCTCAGCCAATGTCGACGGCCCGACATTCAAGCCAGAGACAGAGCTAGGGCTGCTGTGAGAGCTGGGTGCAGGAGCAGGTGCTGGAGGAGGTGCGGGTGCGGTTGCCATACTAGGTACGGGTATGGGTGCGGTGTTCATTGAGTTGCTCCTGGTGAAGCTGGGCATGGGAAAATCACTTGGTGGCGCGTTTGGATTTTGTTGCACCCATGTGACCACTGTTGGAATCAAGATTGTAAAGGCAGCCACCATATCATCTCTACAGGCAGCGATTATCTCAGCTTTGGTCTCAGCTTTTGCTTTCTCCATCGCCCGCGCCACCTTCTCGTTGATAGTCACTTGACTGAACTTCTTTCTCTGTCTTTTGGCCTCGGGGTCCTCGTTATAATAGTACTCCCACGTGGCGCCATCCCCGGCGCCGTGCACACGTCCATATTGCGGCCGCTGGCCGGGCGGGTGTCCCATCATTATGTTCATGGCCCAGTTGAAAGGAGTGTCCCACTTGTACTTCGCCGTCGACTGAGTCGACGAGTCGCTTTCGGCCGCAAGCTTGTGTTGCTCTCTCTGCAAAATGGATCGTGAATCATTTATGAATGCGACTAGAATGTAGTAGACTTCATTGATTAGAAACTAATATGTAAGGTGGTAAAAGGATAATTACCAGTAATCTCATGAATTTCCTAGTCGGCCCGTCGGTGAAAAAAATCTTTTTTTGGGGGGTCCCTAGAGAATCGGGCCCTGATGAAGTCGTGCTCCTGCTAGTCAGTGAACTCAGCCAATGGGTCTGGGATCCCCTGACGTTCATGTTTTGCGTCCTCCTTAGCCTACATGGGCCTCTTTCCCATGTAACCACGACTTCCAAGGCGGTGGTTCCCCATGTTCTTTGCCTGCAGCTGCTTGCCTCTCTCCGACCTGGCCTTGGCAGTTTCTTCATTGCAAGTCTCCTTGAACTTTTCAAAGTCCTCTATCGTAATTTTTGGATTGTCCGCAACAATCTCGGCGTAGGTTTCATGGTCTACTTCCACTGTTCAAGATATCTTCCGATATTCCGATAAATCGGCCGATTTATCGCTTATCGTGGTCTGACCGATAAGATAAATCGGCCGATAAATCAACCAATATGGCGATAAATCGGGCGATATGCCGATAAACTGGCCGATTTACCCCTTATCATAGGTCGACCGATAAGTTCCCGATAAGCGGTATCCCCAACATTGGTCTACTTCAATCGCCCTTTTCACCCTAGTTTTCCAAGCGCTCAAAACTTCCCTTGGGCTTTGTTGTTGATTTTTTTCATGGCATCATCATCCCATGGGTCGACATCGTCATTCCGACCGGGAAACAGGAATCTTGCGTTCCTAGTTAGGAGCAGCTTCTTCAAATTTTCATTCTTCCGTATTTTCGTGGTGTTGATGTTAACTGTATCCCGTAGGATGCATGCTAGTTGGTTGCCGTAACACGCTGCCACTTCCCGCGGCTCTATTGGCTCGAACTCGCCAGGGTGGACCGCCGTGACCACCAGTCTTTCGGTGTCGAGCTCATTTGGGCGTCGTGTCCTCTTTTCCTTCTTTCCCTCACTGGCTTGGGAGGTCCCACCTTCCGTGCTGTAGTTAGAAACATCATCAGCGCTAGTCTCAGTGCCGGTGTCGTTGGTGGCATCAGTGTCGGCGCCGGCGCCACCACCGTCGTCATCCATCATGACAAGGGGGTCCTGACACCCAGCTTGCGGTCTCTCCTGATCCGCCAGAAAGTCGAGGTAGGCGTGTGCTTGACCTAATTGGTACTGAGAACCTACGGCCTCATCGGTGTCGGTCATGTTTCCTAGGGTTCAATGTCGTAGTCGTTTAATTATCGAGCTTTATATAATAAAGTGAATAATGAAAAAAGTGACCTTTGTTTTGCCGAAAATGTCATTTCATTCCCGTCGCGACAAATCTCGAGCACTTGATATGTCCAACTTTCTAGCACAAGTCATGCCGAAATTCACGAAAATTTTTGGCATGACCTTTGCTAGAAAGTGCACATATAGAGCGCCTAAATTTGCCAGAATGGAAATGAATCAACATTTCCGGCAAAACATAGGTCACTCGCAATCGGCAAAACATAGGTCACATATAGAGCATCTCACAAGCAATAGGGCAACTCTAAATGGTCTCCAATGGATAGCATTTCATTTCATTTCATAAACTTGTTGCTGTGTCCATCAACATTGCATTCAAATAAAATTGCATACTACTGTAATGGACTAGTTACAGAAATGCAAAATACAATACTTTCTGCCAACTACTTGCTGCCAATACAACTACAGTAACTTCAAGTGCGTAACTACAGTAACTTCAAGTGGGTAACTCCATTTTCTGGATTTTTAAAAATCCTCAATTTCATTTTCATTTACTTTTTTTTGCCTCATGAATTACAAATGGACATCAACTACAATTTTTTTTGCCCTAACTAGAGTGGCATCTACTACTTCATTTTCTGATTTTTTTTCTGATTTTTTTTGCCCTAACTAGAGTGGCATCAACTACTTTTTTTCTGAATTTTTTGCCCTAACTAGAGCTAGCTAGAGTGGCATATACTACTTCATTTTCTGAATTTTTGCCCTAACTAAAGAACAACAGGAAAGGAGGGGGTGGCTCACCGCGCGTCGGGGTCAGGGTCGCCGGGGCTGAGGGGGTGGCGTCGGGGTCAGGGGGCAGAGGGGGTCCTTCTCCTCCTTGTCGATCTGCAGAGAGACCAAATTTGGTCAGAGAGAGAGACTGTACAGCGGAGGGGCGGCACGGGGGGAGGGGCCGGGCCAGGGGTGCACCTAGGGCAGGAGGCAGCATGGGGGGAGGGAGCGTCGGGGTGGCCAGTGGCTGGCGTCGGGGTCGGGTGCGGCGCGCGTCGACGGCGGCGTGGGCGGGTGCGGGCGTCGGTGGCGTGGGCGGGTGCGGGCGTCGGCGGTGGCATGCGGGAGATCAAGGTCAGAGAAGGTGATCAATCGAGAGAGTGAGAGAGAGGAAAGAGATAGGAGCTAGCGGACCGGTGTTGTAGGCAACTTAGCTCTAGCGCGTGTTGGCAAAACGCGCTATAGCTAAGTTAGCTATAGCGCTGTCCTAGCCAAAACGCGCTACTGCTAACTTTTTTCCTTTTTTATTTTTATTTTTATTTTTCTTTTCCTTAGCTATAGCGCTGCCCAGGCCAAAACGCGCTACTGCTAACTTTTTTTTCTTTTTTTCTTTTTTTTATTTTTCTTTTCCTTAGCTATAGCGTTGCCCAGGCCAAAACGCGCTACTGCTAACTTTTTTTCTTTTTCTTTTTATTTTTCTTTTTCATATTCCACAAACTTCCTTCCTTTTTATTTTATTTTTATTTCTCTTTTTATTTGCACTTCTCATTTTCTTATATTTCTTTTGCACTTTCCTTCCTTTAATTTGGTCTGTCTTTGGAGCAATACCATTGTTACCCTTCGGATAATAATTAGTATAATATATATTACATCATTTGACCGCTATCGGCGGTATACAAAATAGCTAGACACACACAAACTTTGTGGATTAGTTAGTCAGCTTGGACGACGACGACGATTCAGACTGATCTTCTTCCCTCTTTTGTTCGTTGTCGAATAATTGAGCCCATGGTCGTGACTTTTCCTTCTCCAGGGATTAGGATCTTTCATAGGTAATGTAGTCATCATTCTTCTTTTGACGTATGTTTCATCGTCATCAGCATCATCTTCCCTCAGTGGATCACCGTACTGGTCATAGTCTTCCTTGTTGGCGACTCCATTCATTCCAGCGATGCTCCTTTTGCTTCTCCTCACGACAACACGGCTGGGATTGGTCGGATCAGTTATGAAGAAACATTGTGTCACGTGTTTACACTAGTAGAAAACTGGGCTTTGGTCACAGGGCAATATTCACATTAGTCCCGGTTCAGTCACGAACCGGGACTAATGTGAGCATTGGTCCCGGTTCGTGTGGCCAGGGGCCTGCCGGGCCTCGTGGGGGCATTGGTCCCGGTTGGTGGGACAAACCGGGACCAATGGGCCTCGCTCTTGGCCCACCACCATTGGTCCCGGTTGGTGGCTTGAACTGGGACCAGCGGCTCACCCTTTAGTCCCGGTTCATACCACAAACCGGGACTAAAGGGTTGGTCCTAGTAGCGGCCAGAGTTTAGTCCCACCTCGCCAACCGAAGGGCGCTCACACCGGTTTATAAGCCCGTCCCTCTCTGCCTTGTTGAGCTCCTCTCAAAGTGAAAATAGATGCCCTTATACAGGGAATTTGACCTAAATTCAGAGTAAATTTCTTTGAATTTCATAGAAATTTATTATGAATTTAGGTTGAATTTTCTCTATAGGCGCATCTATGTTCATTTTTTATAGTAAATAAAATAAATAAAAATAAATAAACCTTAATAAATAAAAGAAAATAAACTGTTATAAATAAAAGAAACCTTAATAAAATAAATAAAAATAGCAGCAGTAAAATAAATAAAAATAAAATAAATAAAGTAAAATACATAAGTAATTAGAAACAAAATGGAATAAAATAAATAAGTTTTTTGTTGTAAGTAGAAACAAAACAAAATAAATAAAGCAAAAGAGAAAACAAAAAACAGGGAAAAAAAATAATGCCACCTACTGGGCCACCACGGCTTGAATACGACTTGAAACCCATCCATGGGCCAGGATTTAGGCCCGCAGAAGGCCCAGTAGGCCCCACAGGCAAAGAGAACGGTTAGGCCCGAAAGCCTGCAGTTGAGAGGAGCTCGAGAGGGTGGGCGCAGCAGCGCTTATAAACCACTCTCGAGCTCTCTCAACTAGCGAGGTGGGACTAAACTTTTGACGCGGGGCAGCACAAGGCCTTTGGTCCCGGTTGGTGCCACCAACCGGGACTAAAGGGGGCATTGGTCCCGGTTCGTGGCACCAACCGGGACCAAAGGCCTTTAGTCCCGGTTGGTGCCACGAACCGGGACCAATGGGTTGCCTATATATACCCCATCGCCACAGCAGAGCACTCCACAGTGCTCTGTTTTTTCTGGCCGGCGAGGGGAGGGCATTTGGGTGCTCTAGCTCACCTCCTATGCACATGAGGTGTTCGATGAAATGTCTGAGCCACACTAGTTAATCTTTCTCCTCTCGAAACTCGACCTCCGAGCTCCATTTTCCCCGAGATTTTTCTAGGTTTAGCGGTCCGTCACGTCCCGTCCCCGTCTTCATCGCCGTCGATCGCCCGCGTCGATCTCGTCGCCAGCACCACCGTGGTGAGCCTCTTGTTCTTATCTTCTTTCTAAAAGAAAAAAATTCTTACTTTAGATAGATACTTGTCTAATTTTGTTACTTTTATTATTCCTTCTTATTACATAGTGCGGTGGTTTTGGTATCCGCCCCCGTCGGTCCTCGTCCTGTCTATGATTCGGATGTGGTATATATTATGTTTTCATAACTATTTGGTTCATTTATTGTTTATGAAAAATATGCCGACCAGTGTGACATAGATTTTATTTATCTAGGAGGTGGTTGAACCGGAAATTCCAACCGACCCTGTTGTCGAGAGGTTAAATTTAGTTGAAGAAGAAAACAATTACTTGAAGGAAAAAATAAAAAAATTGAAGAGGAGAAGATGATATTGGAGTTGCATGTTGCGGATGTCGTCGATGATCACAAGATCAAGATGGATGCAATGGCTTGAAGATTAGAAAGATTAGAAAATATGTCATTCATACCGAGGCTTGGTATCATTATGCCGTTGGATCAATTGTTACCTTGGTTGCGATTATGATCGCATTTGTTTTCGCATTGAAATGTTTTACATAGTTTCAATGTATGGTTTAATTAATTAGATGCTCTGGAGAGCTATATATATGTTGTTAGATGAGAACTATGTATGTACTTTGGTTTTAATGTGATGATGAACTTCTATTAATTTGGTCACTTAATTATCTATTCATGATGTTCTGTAATGGTTTTTGACACACTTAATTATATATAATGCACGCAGATGAACCGGCAATGGATGTACGGTGACAGACACACCTCCGAGTACATTAAGGGCATGCATGATTTTCTCGAAGTGGCTGAGGCAAACAAGCAGAATGGTTTTATGTGTTGTCCATGCCCTACATGTGGGAATACGAAGTCTTACTCTGACCGGAAAATCCTTCACACCCACCTGCTTTACAAGGGTTTCATGCCACACTATAATGTTTGGACGAGGCACGGAGAAATAGGGGTTATGATGGAAGACGGCGAAGAAGAAGAGGACGATGACAACTATGTGCCCCCTGAATACGGTGATGCTGCAACGGGGGAAGCTGCTGAAGATCAAGAGGAACCAGACGATGTGCCCAATGATGCTGCAAGGGGGGAAGCTGCTGAAGATCAAGAGGAACCAGTGCCCGATGATGATGATCTCCGCTGGGTCATTGTCGATGCAAGGACGCAATGCGGAAGTCAAAAGGAGAAGCTGAAGTTCGATCGCATGTTAGAGGATCACAAAAAAGGGTTGTACCCCAATTGCGAAGATGGCAACACAAAGCTCGGTACCGTACTGGAATTGATGCAGTGGAAGGCAGAGAATGTTGTGCCTGACAAAGGATTTGAGAAGCTATTGAAAATATTGAAGAAGAAGCTTCCAAAGGATAACGAATTGCCCGACAGTACATACGCAGCAAAGAAGGTCGTATGCCCTCTAGGATTGGAGGTGTAGAAGATACATGCATGCCCTAATGACTGCATCCTCTACCGCGGTGTGTACAAGGATCTGAACGCATGCCCGGTATGCGGTGCATTGCGGTATAAGATCAGACGAGATGACCCTGGTGATGTTGACGGCAAGCCCCCCAGGAAGAGGGTTCCTGCGAAGGTGATGTGGTATGCTCCTATAATACCACGGTTGAAACGTCTGTTCAGAAATGAAGAGCATGCCAAGTTGATGCGATGGCACAGTGAGGACCGTAAGAAAGACGGGAAGTTGAGAGCACCCGCTGACGGGTCGCAGTGGAGAAAAATCGAGAGAAAGTACTGGGCTGAGTTTGCAGCTGACCCAAGGAACATATGGTTTGGTTTAAGTGCGGATGGCATTAATCCTTTCGGGGAGCAGAGCAGCAATCACAGCACCTGGCCCGTGACTCTATGTATGTATAACCTTCCTCCTTGGATGTGCATGAAGCGGAAGTTCATTATGATGCCAGTTCTCATCCAAGGCCCTAAGCAACCCGGCAACGACATTGATGTGTACCTAAGGCCATTAGTTGAAGAACTTTTACAGCTGTGGAATGGAAACGGTGTACGTACGTGGGATGAGCACAAACAGGAGGAATTTAACCTGCACGTGTTGCTGTTTGTAACCATCAACGATTGGTCCGCTCTCAGTAACCTTTCAGGACAGACAAACAAGGGATACCACGCATGCACGCACTGTTTAGATGACACTGAAAGTATATACCTAGACAAATGCAGGAAGAATGTGTACCTAGGCCATCGTCGATTTCTTCCGACCAACCATCAATGTCGAAAGAAAGGCAAGCATTTCAAAGGCGAGGCAGATCACCGGAAGAAGCCCGCCATGCGTACCGGTGATCACATACTTGCTATGGTCAATGATTTACACGTAATCTTTGGAAAGGGTCCCGGCGGACTAGCTGTTCCGAATGACGTTGAGGGACACGCACCCATGTGGAAGAAGAAATGTATATTTTGGGACCTACCCTACTGGAAAGAGCTAGAGGTCCGCTCTTCAATCGACGTGATGCACGTGACGAAGAACCTTTGCGTGAACCTGCTAGGCTTCTTGGGCGTGTATGGGAAGACAAAAGATACACCTGAGGCACGGGAGGACCTGCAACGTTTGCACGAAAAAGACGGCATGCCTCCGAAGCAGTATGAAGGTCCTGCCAGCTACGCTCTTACGAAAGAAGAGAAAGAAATCTTCTTTGAATGCCTGCTCAGTATGAAGGTCCCGACTGGCTTCTCGTCGAATATAAAGGGAATAATAAATATGCCAGAGAAAAAGTTCCAGAACCTAAAGTCTCATGACTGCCACGTGATTATGACGCAACTGCTTCCGGTTGCATTGAGGGGGCTTCTACCGGAAAACGTCCGATTAGCCATTGTGAAGCTATGTGCATTCCTCAATGCAATCTCTCAGAAGGTGATCGATCCAGAAATCATACCAAGGCTAAGGAGTGATGTGGCGCAATGTCTTGTCAGTTTCGAGCTGGTGTTCCCACCATCCTTCTTCAATATCATGACGCACGTCCTAGTTCATCTAGTCGACGAGATTGTCATTCTGGGGCCCGTATTTCTACACAATATGTTCCCCTTTGAGAGGTTCATGGGATTCCTAAAGAAATATGTACGTAACCACGCTAGGCCAGAAGGAAGCATCTCCATGGGCCATCAAACGGAGGATGTCATTGGGTTTTGTGTTGACTTCATTCCTGGCCTTAAGAAGATAGGTCTCCCTAAATCGCGGTATGAGGGGAGACTGACTGGAAAAGGCACGCTTGGAGGGGACTCAATAATATGCAGGGACGGATATTCTTGGTCTCAAGCACACTACACAGTTCTACAGAACTCTACCTTGGTGACCCCGTATGTCGATGAACACAAGAACAGTCTGCGCTCCAAACACCCGGAGCAGTGTGATGACTGGATTACATGTGAACACATCAGGACTTTCAGCGGTTGGTTGGATACACGTCTCAGAGGTGACACCACTGTTTGTGATGAGTTGTACTCGTTGTCCAGGGGACAATCTTCGACTGTATTGACTTACAAAGGATACGAGATAAATGGGAATACATTTTACACGATCGCCCAAGATCAAAAGAGCACCAACCAAAACAGCGGTGTCCGCTTTGATGCAGCAACCGAGAGGGGAAAGGACACATATTATGGTTACATAATGGACATATGGGAACTTGACTACGGACATGATTTTAAGGTCCCTTTGTTTAAGTGCAAATGGGTCAATCTGTCAGGAGGCGGGGTACATGTAGACCCACAGTACGGAATGACAACAGTGGATCTGAACAATCTTGGGTACACTGACGAACCGTTCGTCCTAGCCAATGATGTGGCACAGGTTATCTATGTGAAGGACATGTCTACCAGACCGAGAAAAAGAAAAGATAAGGAAGCGAATACATCATACGATGAGCCAAAGCGCAACATAGTTCTTTCAGGAAAAAGGGACATTGTGGGAGTGGAGGGCAAGACAGACATGTCTGAAGATTATGATAAGTTTCATGAAATTCCTCCCTTCAAAGTCAAGGCTGACCCAAGCATCCTAATAAACGATGAAGATTATCCATGGTTACGACGCAATAAGAAAATGACACAAGCGAAGAAAAAGTGAAGACTTTCTCCCGCAACTATTATGATGATACCATGCCAACTTTGTAACAGACGAGTATGATACCATTGTCCGTTTTGTACACGAAGTGCATCTAGTTTTTGCCGTAACCCTCTCAACTTTCTTGCACATGCTATGTGGATGAAATGATGATACCATGCCAACTTTCAACCTTTTCAGAGTTCATTTGAAATGCTTTTCAATTTTAGGGTCTTATAGCTCAAAATAATCAGTAAATGCATGAAAAATAACAAATGAAGCCAGAAAGGGTTGAAAATTGATGATGTGGCTTTGAATGGTGCATTTTGAACACACAAAAAGTCAGGAGTTCAAATAAGTTTTAAAAAATGAAATCCCTTTGTAACAGACGAGTTTCCGTATGAAATCCTGATACTTCGAAAGAGATTGTCCGTTTTGTACACGAAGTGCATTCAGTTTTTGTCGTAACCCTCTCAACTTTCTTGCACATGCTATGTGGATGAAATGATGATACCATGCCAACTTTCAACCTTTTCAGAGTTCATTTGAAATGCTTTTCAATTTTAGGGTCTTATAGCTCAAAATAATCAGTAAATGCATGAAAAATGGTGCATGAAAAATAACAAATAAAATAAATAAGTAATTAGAAACAAAATAATATAAACTTTAATAAAATATATAAGTAGAAACAAAATAAAATAAACTTTAATAACATAAATAAACAAAACATTATAAGCAACCTCTAATATTATTGAATAAAATTATATAAAATTGATGCAACTAAAATTATCGAAGTATTTTCTGTTCAAAATCATTGAAAGCAAAAATAATTTTCATAAAGAACTTTTTTTGTTAGAAACTTTAATAGCAAAAAGAATTATCATAAAGTAAAATAAATAAGTAATTAGAAACAAAATAAAATAAAATAAATAAGTTTTTTGTTGTAAGTAGAAACAAAACAAAATAAATAAAGCAAAAAAGAAAACAAAAAACATGCAAAAATAAAAATTATGCCACCTACTGGGCCACCACGGCCTGAATACGACTAGAAACCCATCCATGGGCCAGGATTCAGGCCCGTAGAAGGCCCAGTAGGCCCACAGGCATGTACAGAGAGGTTAGGCCCGTAAGCCTGCTTTAGAGAGGAGCTCGACAGCTCAGGCACACCGCACCTTATAAACAGGTGCGGCTCTCTCTCAGCTAGCGAGATGGGACTAAACTCCCACCACCACGCCGCTGTGCAAGGCCATTGGTCACGGTTGGTGGCACGAACCGGGACCAATGCCACCCTTTGGTCCCGGTTCGTGGCACCAACCGGGACCAATGCCCCCCCTTTAGTCCCGGTTGGTGCCACCAACCGGGACCAAAGGCCGCCGCTTCCCGCCCTTTGGGCTGCTGAAAAGAGGCCTTTGGTCCCGGTTGGTGGCACCAACCGGGACTAAAGGGGCATTGGTCCCGGTTGGTGCCACGAACCGGGACCAATGCTCTAAGTATATAAGAAAACACTTAGCGTTTTTCAGATTCATCTCTGCAGTTGCCCCGCCCCGACGACGCCGCCAGGCTGCCCGAGCTCGCCCCGTCGACGCCGTCGCCGCCCTTTGCTGCCTCGTCGACGTGCAGCCGCCCCTTCCCCGAGCACGCCGCCGGCGGCCCGCCCCGACCACGTCGTCGTCGCCCCAGCTACCACGACCATGCCGCCGTCGCCTCTGCCTCGCCCTGCCCCGACCACGCCGCCGTCGCCTCTGCCCCTGCCCCGACCACGCCGCCGTCGCCTCTACCCCTGCCCCGACGCGCCGCCGTCACCTTGGTCAGGGCCGGCACTGCCCCCTTCCTCCCAATTTTTTTCTGCACATATATATGATGTTTTTCCTGATTATATGTATATGTATGAGTATATGTATGTGTGTATATCTGTTTATATGTCCTTTTTTAGATCTTTTTTTTGCATTTTTATAAAAATGTATATATGTATGTATATATGTTCTCTGTGTATATATATGTTCATGTATATATGCAAAAGATAGATTTTTAGAAAAGTTAGGATTTTTTTTCTGTTCATAGATTTTTTTGGTGATATTAATTATTGTAGAATATGCAAATGTTTGTATATTCATATGAACAATGCATTAGGCAAAACCTTTACTTTTTTCGAAATTTTCTATTTGAACATTTTTTTATGAATGAGAGGAAAAAGGAAAATAAGAAGAGGAAGAAAGGAGAAGAAGAGGAGAGGAAGAAGAGGAGAAATAAATAAGAAGAGGAAAAAAGAAGAAAAAGAAGAGGAGAAGAAGAAAGGAATAGAAGAGAAGAAGAAAAAATAGAAAAAATTCTATTTTTTCTTCTTCTCTCCTCTATTCCTTTCTTCTTCTCCTCTTTTTTTCTTCTTTTTTTTCTTCGATCTTCTCCTCTGTTCCTTTCTTCTTCTCCTCTTTTTATTTCTTCTTCGTTTTCTTATGTTTTATCGGGTCTGTCGTCGTCGATATACCCCTCTCCCGATAACTTCAACACGAGGGGGGTCGATATACCCCCTCCCCGATAATATTATTTTCCCATGTACGTATGTCGTCGTTGTCGATATAACCCCCTCCCGATAACTTCAACACGTGGGGGGGGGTCGATATACCCCCTCCCCGATAACATTATTTTCCCATGTATGTATGTTGTCGTTGTCGATATATATAACTCCCTCCCAGATAACTTCGACATGATGGACGGTCGATATTTATACCCCCTCTCAACCGTGATAACTTATACCACGGGAGCACCCCCCGGCCCTCTCGCTCGACCAAAACTCTCGAGGACACCCAAACCCTAGAAAAAAACGATGTCGGTCTCCTACCCCCTCCCGCCGCGCCCCTACCCTTGAAGCGTTGCCGAGGCCACCCCAAACCCGGAATAAGCTAGGTCTACGTTTGCACTAATATATCCACCTGCTGTCATGTTTGTGTAATAATTGCCATGTTGTAATATTTGCAGAAACAATGGAGCACGGACGAGACGAGCAAGCAGAAGAGGTGTTGGGGGACATAATCTTAGCCGGAGGTGATATCTTGTCGTATCTTAACGACAATGATGGTCTGGAAGAACAGGGTGAAGAAGCAGGCTACGGTGATCGAAGAGTGGAGGAGGAAAGACATGATTATGATGGCTCCGGTGACCCAATGCTGGTGCAAGAAGGAGCCCGTGGTGACGGCTCCGGTGACCGAACAGAGTCCGGCCAGGTAAATATATTAGTTAAGCCTGTGCTGACTAGCTAATTGATGCATTCATTGTTTTGGTATGTACACATATTAATTAACACTCGTCTTTCTTCTTTTTTCTAGCCCTCCGGATCGAGCACAACTTCGGTAAAGAGACGAGGCCCGAAGAGAAAGTTGCGCTCGGATGAAAGGTTTGAGATCACAGCAATCGCGCGCGACGGCCAACCGATTGAACCCATCCGGACAAAGGATGCATTTGCTGCTCAGTGCGGGGTTCTAGTTAGGGACAAGATCCCGATCAGCATCCACCAATGGTATAAGCCTAAGAAGGAAGACCCTGAGGTGTCTTATGTCAATGATATGCAGAAAGATGATCTTTGGACTGAGCTGAAGGCAAATTTCACCCTACCGCCAGAGGAGGATCCGGAGAAGCCAGTTAAAGAGCAATTAATCAAGTCTCATGCTCTTAAGAAGATGGCAGACCTATTCAGGAGGTGGAAGAATGAGCTGAAAACGTTTGTCGACAAAGAAGAGACACCAGAATTCATCGGCCGGTATGAGAAGATCAGAGATCACTGGCCCGCATTTGTGGCCCACAAGACATCGGAAAAGAGTAAGAAGATGTCAGCGACAAACAAGAAGAATGCTGCGAAGAAGAAGCTTCACCATCGCACGGGGTCAGGTGGCTACCTCAAAGCCCGGCCTAAGTGGGCCAAGGCTGAGAATGATCTGCTTGAAAAAGGGATCGAACCACAGACAATGAACTGGACAGACCGTTGCCGGACTTGGTTCTTCGGGGCTGGCGGAACCTTGGACCCTGTATCAGGGAGGTGCGTTTGGACGAACGAGCTTTTGAGAATACCAGTCAAGAAGATTCAGCAATATATCGATGCAGCGCAGGAAGGGACGTTCGTTCCAGACAGAGAGAACGACGAGCTCACAATGGCCCTCGGGAATCCTGAGCACCCTGGACGGACACGAGGCACGCCAGGCTCCGTTCCGTGGAAGGCTGGTTTTCCGGACGCAGGCGGTTACAAAAGCCAGGAGAGGAGGAAAAAAATGGAGCAGACCCAAATTCAGAAGCTGCACGAAAGGGTTCAAGCGCTAGAGGAACGAGACGGCAATCGACATGCCGAAACTACCCCCGAAGCTACCCCGCCATCTCAGCGGAGAAGCAGCGTGGCTTCCACCGAGCTGCTTAGCCGGAGCATGTCTTGACGGCTCCTGCTAGCTACCCCGTGGATGCTATCACGGAGTCTCAACATTGCCACCTTATGGCGGAATGGCAGAACTTCAAAGTCAAGGCGGCTGTTGGCTCTGTTTTACCTCCTGAACCCGGCGCAACCTACCACTGCCGGCCGATTCCAGAAGGATATGCTAGGGTGATGGTGGATGAAATAACGGAGGGATTTGAGGACCTCCAGCTTGACCACCCTACCGGTGAAGGGGAGACTCGGCTGGGTTTAGCTCTGAAGACTCCGTGCCTATGGCGGAAGGAGCTCATTAACCTTCCGAACTGGACGCCTCCGGCGAGTAAGGGCACTCCGCCGCCGCCTCCTCCTCCGGCGAGTGATCAGGGCACTCAGCCTCCTTCTCCGGCGCGTGGCGGCACTCCGCCTCCTCCTCCGGCGAGTGATCAGGGCACTCAGCCTCCTTCTCCGGCGCGTGGCGGCACTCCGCCTCCTTCTCCGCCTGCGCCGGCGTGCCAGAGCAGCCAGCCTCCTCCTTCTCCGCCTCGTCAGCAAGGGCGGAAGAGACCCGCCGCCGCTCCGGCTGCTCCGGCGCGTCGTAGTCCTTCTCCTCCGCCTCGTAAGCAAGGAAAGAAGACAGCCGCAGCCGCTCCGTCTGCTCTGCCGGCGTCTAGCAGTACAGCTGCCAGAGGCGGGAGGCAATACAGATTCGGTCCTTCTCTGAAGACTCCAGAGAAGTTACCATACGAGAGGACCGAGGAGGAGAACGCGAAGATCGTGCGAGCCGAAGTGAAGAACTTCTTTGAAGGGGTGAAAGCAAAGAAACATCCACCTCCGGAGGAGAAGGTAGATCCGGTGAAAGCGAAGCGCACTCTGGATGCCCTGACAAAACCACCAAAGTCTCCGCCGAAAGGCAACTATGAGCGCATTATTGCAAAGACATTTGTCGAAGCGGAGCGGTCGGGAAGTACTGTCAGTGATCAAAGGTTAAAAGAACGACGAGCTGGGAAAAAAATTGCCCAGCTCGGCGAACAAGCGAACCAATCGTGCCCCCCGCTCAAGGTGTCTAAAGACATCGTCGCTAATGATCCGAGGATGGTGGCCGGTTATAGCAATCTTGGAGATTACCTGCCCGACGATGTACATTATGAAATCATGGAGGTGGACGAACACAAATACCATTACGGGAAGCCTCTCGTCAAAGATGAAAGATCTCTAACAACGATGATGCGAAGATTACATGATTGGTACATGAAAACCTGCAGAGAGTCTGATGGGATGAATACTTTGACGCTGAGAGTTAAACCGGAGCATGACCTCGTTGGAATTGAACTGCTGAATGTTCCATTTGAGGAGTTCTTCCAGTTTTTCAATCAAAAGGCCCTCGATAAATCAACGATCACTTGCTACTGTCTGTAAGTAGTACTACTTCTGTCATTAAGTCTCTCTATATAGGTCAGCTCTTTCATTGCATGTATTTATAATTATCCTCACTATATTATGCAGATTGAAGATCGCCGAATTGAAGAAAAGACAAATCGGTGATATTGGGTTCATTAACACAAATCTCATAGATGCATATACGGTTGAAAAACATGCCAAAGAAGCCGAGGCCAACTTGCTACGATCGTTGGTATTAAATCAAAACAAAGATATAATACTCTTTCCTTACAACTTCAAGTGAGTGTTACTGTCTTGTGCATATTCGGTTTCCCTTATTAGTCCAGGTTATGGTAATGTAATTGATGACTTATGCATGCATGCGCAGCTTCCACTATATTCTCCTAGAGATTAAGCTTGAGCAGGGAGTAGTAACCGTCTTAGACTCGAGACGAAAAGATCCCCAGGACTATGCGGACATGACTCAAATGCTCGAGAAGTAAGTTAAATCGATCATTATCCACCATATCAGCAACTTTGTTCATTTCCTGATATCAAGTAATTGTTTTCTTTGTCTGGCAGGGTTTGGAGAAAATTCACCACAAAAGCTCCGGGACTGCCGAAGAAGCTGCAATTTAGACACCCGAAAGTAAGTACTATAGTAGCATGTTCCGCACATCTCCTAGTGATTCAAGCGCTAGTTTCATCAATACCATTTAGCATGCTTGCTTATCAGTTAGATTGACCTCTATTTCTTGTAAAGTGGTTGTGGCAGGAACAAGGGAATGATTTCTGTGGATACTACGTTTGCGAGTCTATCCGCCACACGACCTGTGAGCGGGGCTACTCTGACGAACAATATGAAGTGCGTAAGCAATAATATTCACAATTTTATTTTATTACCATCATTTGTGTCGAGTTTCATTTATTCATATATATATGTATTGACCCCCTTCTTCAAATTAGATGTTTCGGATGCGGGATGAACTCCTAGCAGAAGATCGTATGCGAGCAATTCAAGAGGAATTGGCGGCATTCTTCCTTGACCACGTGATCGCTGAAAACGGAGAATACTATGTGGACCCTGTGTTCTTACAATTTAATTAGGAGATTATATTGTAAGAGATAATTATTGTATATATGTAGCCGGTAGTGTCAGATAGATATACGAGAACTTGTTGTTCGACCAATCTCTCGGAGAAGGAGAGGTGGTCGATATCACTTCTCTCTGTATGCATATGTTCATGACGATCTTCTGTTTCCTTCATTTGCTTACTAGCTAGCGTGTCTAGTCCTCTCCATACGTATATAGTACGTAGCGTCGACCAAGCACGGAGATAAGAGAGGACACTTCTCTCTATTAATTAGCTAGCTAACACAATATATGAAACACCTAAATTAACCCCCCAAAACCCCCCAACCCCCCCCCCTTCAAAAAAAACAAAAACCCCAGCCCCTGAAATGCTGACGCGTGGATGCCTATTGGTCCCGGTTGGTGACACCAACCGGGACAAAAGGCCCTGCCTATTGGTCCCGGTTGGTGGCACCAACCGGGACCAAAGGCCCCCCTGCCTGGGCTGGCAGCAGCGGCCACGTGGAGGACCTTCTGTCCCGGTTCGTGTAAGAACCGGGACTAAAGGGTTAGGGCTTTAGTAACGACCCTTTAGTCCCGGTTCGAAAACCGGGACAAAAGGCCCTTACCAACCGGGGTAAAAGCCCCTTTTTCTACTAGTGTTAGCGTGTAGCCATGACTCGTTTTTGGCGATGGAGTTGATGGTACTGCTATCGGAGTCGGGTATACACATGGTAGTGAAATGTCGGTTTTCTCTGTGTACATTCTTAGCCCATCTGACATGGAACATCGTCGCGCTATGCAATCCAGAGTAGTTAAGCTCCCATATCTCTTCGACCCTTCCGTAATATCTTTCAATTACATTCCCGGTCATGGCTTCCATCGTGACCCCTGAGTTTTGGTCATCACTGTTTATATCTTTCTCCTCCATGTAGAATGTGTATCCATTGATATCGTATGCTTGATAAGTCGCGAGGTTGGTCGAGGGGCCATGTGCTAAGGCGTATATGAGTGTTCCGTTCGGACAACCCTCTTCCGGGGGATTAGCCAGAACTCGCTCTTTGAACCAACGCAAGAAAGTGGAGTTGTGGTCTCTAATAACTTCAGCGTCCGTTCTGTGCACCCCACGGTCACGGTACTTCTTTGCGATGGTCTCTTTGTGCAGTGTCACGAAATCTTCTAGCACATCTAGGTGTTGTGGCACTACTAAGTTTGCCCTGTCAAGGTCGTTTTGTCGGCCCAAGCGTAACACATTCACATCCATATGGTTGTTGGTGTGACCTTCGCCTTCGAGCCTTCCACAGTGCTTGTTGACGGGCAAACCAACAACAGGGTCTCCGGTGCCTACTAGATAACTCTCATAGAAAGAGATGCACTCTTTGGTCAGATATCCCTGGGCTATGCTTCCATCTGGACGGGACATGTTACGAACGAATCCTTTGATGACGCCATTCATCCTCTCGAACGGCATCATGATGTGCAGGAATGTCGGCCCTAGGTCGATGATGTCGTCCACGATGTGGACACATAGATGCACCATGACATCAAAGAATGCGGGCGGGAAGTACATCTCTAGCTCATTCAGTATGACAACAATCTCTTCCTGTAGCCTATGGAGTTGCTTCACACTGATCGACTTTCGAGAGATAGCATAAAAAAAGTGGCATAGGTCAGTAAGCATCTCACGCACATGTGTGTCCATAATCCCTCTTAGTGCAACCGGGAGTAACTGCGTCATCATCACATGACAGTCGTGAGACTTCATCCCACTGAACCTTTTTTCTTAGTGTCCAGATATCTTATCTTCCCACAGTATCCGGAACTAACTTTGATTCTGGCAAGGCACTTGAACAATTGATCGACCTCCTTCGGATCTAAGGTGAAGCAAGAGGGGGGCAATATTGTTCTTCCTTCTTGTTTACTTTTTTGCCCCTATCTTCCGTCTCCATCTCCGTCTCGGTCTCCTCTGACGACCTTTTACCGGGCATTTGGAGGTCTTTCCTGATATTCAAAAATTCCAAGTCTTTTCTTGCCTTCGGC
Organism: Triticum aestivum; assembly: GCF_018294505.1. Lineage (NCBI taxonomy): Eukaryota > Viridiplantae > Streptophyta > Magnoliopsida > Poales > Poaceae > Triticum > Triticum aestivum. Next base: position 171,006,885 of record NC_057814.1, read on the forward strand.
CCATCCTTGGTCATCTCCGGCATGTTCATCAATGTTCCAAGCAAACTCTCAAGGATTTTTTTGTGATATGCATTTGATCAAGGCTATGAGGCGTGTCGAGTATGGGCCAGTATTCCAAGTCCCAGAAAACAGATCTCGTTTTCCATACCTTCAGCAGGGGCTCCGGCGCCTTTTTCTTCATCTTTCCCGGCGAGGGGCACTCTTCCCAGTTCTTCAATAACTCATATATTTCTGCACCGCTACGCTTACGTAGAGGACCTCGATGCTCAGCCTTACCATCGAATAGATCTCCACGCTTTCTCCACGGGTCATCCTTCTCGAGCCATCTTTGATGCCCCATTTACACGATTTTCGAAGACCCGCCATCTTTTGATAGCTGCAGATAAGTTGTATCGTCCATGCACCTCGTGCATCCGCAATATCCGTGGCACACCTAGCCGGAGAGATAGTCGTAACCGAGATAGTCCTGCACCTCGTGATCAGCGCGGCTCTCATATAGAAATACTCTCCTTTGCTTGCATCCCATGTCTTGGCCGGTGTTGTCCATAAGGTCTGTAGCTCCTCTTTCAGTAACCCGAGATACAGATTTATATCATTTCCCGGTTGTCTCGACCCTTGAATAAGCATAGCCATGTGTATGTATTTTTCCTTCATGCACAACCAGGGGGAGGTTGTACATCCATACAAACACGGGCCATGTGCTATGATTGGTGTTCTGGTTGCCAAATGGATTCATGCCATCACTACTAGCGCCAAGCACGATGTTCCTTGGATCATTTGCGAAAAAATCAAATTCAGCATTTAATGCTCTCCACTGGCTAGCATCTGCGAGGTGTCTTAGCTTCGGCTCATCTCCGTCATCTGGCTTCACCCTCTCCGCGTGCCAGCGCATAAGCTTTGCTTCCTTAGGATCTACGAAATACCGCTGTAGACGCGGAGTGATCGGAAAGTACCATACAACTTTCTGTGGAGCTTTCTTTCGGGCCTTTTTATATCGTGAAGCATTGCACTTTGGACAGATGGTTTTTTCCGCGTGCTCATTCCGATATATGATGCAATCATTGATGCACTTGTGATATCTAATGTGTGGCAGATCAAGAGGGCACACGATTTTCTTTGCCTCCTCGACACTAGTAGGACACAGGCTTCCTGCGGGAAGAACCTTCTTTAGATACTTCAGAAGCTCATCCAGGCTTGTATCTGTCCATTTGATTTTTGCCTTCGTCTTTAGAAGTTCTAGTGTGAAACTCAAGTGGGTCACCTCGGGATTGCAACCATCATACAAAGGAGTCATCGAGTCTACCTCCAGTTGCGCCAGTTTGGCCTCCTTTCTAGAAGCAACTCTGTCGCTAGTCGTCTTTTTGCGAAGCAGGTCTCGAACATGCGGGTCCCGCATGGCTGAACTTAGTAGCGACGACGACGGCGGCGTGTCCGCGTCTTCTCTGCCTTGAACTGCCTGTTCGGCATCGACATTTCTGAGGCCGTCTTCCTCTTCGGGCACATAATCGGTCATCTCTTCGTCTGGTGGCCCCATGTCGTTATTTCCTGCCCCGTCGACATCCTCATCATCATCATCACTTATCCACCGAGTATGGCCATGCATGAAACCATGCATGAGCAGGTGCGCCTTGAATGTGCCACCCTCAAAGGGGTTGAGCCTGACTATTCCTTTGCATTTTCGACACGGACATAAAACATCCTTCAGTCTTTTTTCATAAATGTCGTCCACAGCGGATTGCCAGTATATTTCCACCATCCTTCCATTGACCTTCATGATCACCTGCGCGCGGAGCAAATATTATAACCACGTATATATGCATGCATGGATCAAATTTAAAAATTCGGCATGACCTTCCCTAAACATAGGACATATTGAGTTTGCCCGAAATTCGCCGAAACGGAATTGAATCGACATTCGGCAAAACAATGGCAACTCATGTCACTCACATGCCACACACAATTCGGTATATTCATATCGCACATAGTTTCGATCCTAATCGCAAACACACATATTTCCATTCTTGCACAACTCTTTTTTTGCTCACCTATTTGTCGAGAGGGATATCGAGCACCTTCTTATAATTAGCTAGTAGCTCTAGATAGTGAGGTACCTACATAAATATAGCTCCAACTAGCTAGGGAGAGAGAGAGCTATGAGAGGGAGGAGGGAGGGCATTAATGGAGGGGGTGGTGGAGGGGCAAAAAAGAGAAGGGGAGAGGGGCAAAAGAAAGGAAGAGGAAGGAGGGAGGGCATTAATGGAGGGGGTGGTGGAGGGGCAAAGAAGAGAAGGGGAGGAGGGGAAAAATAAAGGAAGAGAAAGGAGGGAGGGCATTAATGGAGGGGGGTAAGAGGGGCAAAGAAGAGGGGAAGCATTGAAGAACAAGCAAGTGCAAGAGGGAGGGGGGAGAAAGAAAGGGGGAGGAAGAAGAGGGGGAAAAGGTGGCAGATATTTTGGCTGGCAACCATAGCAGTAGCGCGGGGCACCAAAGCGTGCTACTGCTATGTGTGCCAGCCAAAATATCTACTGGTAAGTAAAACTAGCTATAGCGCTTGTCCAAAACCCACGGGTAAAAGATTACACATAGAAGAAGTAGCAGTAGCGCTTCTTGGTGGACAGGCGCTACTACTATTTTCATAACAGTAGCGCTGGTTAGAGTACCAACGCTACTACTATTTTTTGGCCGAGGGGTGTGGTGTGGCTAACTTACCAGTAGCGTGCCCGCTGGAAACCCATGCTACTGCTAAGCTGTACCAGTAGCACGCTTTATAACGGACGCTAGTGGTACTTATCAGTAGCGTGGGGTCCTTAACACGTGCTATTGGTAAACTTCTATGTCTAAGCCTTTTCCTAGTAGTGGTAAGCAGGCATGGTGTAGACCATGCCAGTTAACCGCACGAGATTCTAGCCCAGGTTTATCGTTTATCTAAGGTTGAACCCGCAAAGGAAGTTTGGCCGAAGTTTCTATTACGAACTTCTATTACGGCCTCAAATGATGCATGCAGAGTTCCCAAGCCCACCCTCGGGTAGTATTCTCTTGGTACACCATGCCACGTGCCTTTCCATCCCAAGCCCATCCTGCCAGGTATTGTCCGCTTGGTAAGAGCAAACTTACAAACACTAGAAACTAGTTGCAACTCCTGGACAGAGATCAAGTGAGTTAATGGGCCAAGAGGGTCAGGGTCACTGAGTTCCCAATGTGTGGTAGTAGCTAGTCTTGGATCACATACACCGAACTCAGTTCTTATGAACGGACCGGTCTCAATGAGACAATCCACCATGTACTCCTACATGGCCTCTCACCGCTATCCTTATCAAATCAGGTTCACGCACTTAACTCTCATCATTAGGACATGATCATTCCAATTCGTTGTCCAGATGGATCAGACATGACACAATTCTAAGCAAGCAAGCATGGCATGGATGAAGTCACAACGTGGCTCAAGCAACTCCTAATCATGCTAGGAATGTTTAGCTATTTACTGTGAGAATGACACGTCATGCAAAGGAATTGGTTCAATACCAAGACATGTAACAGTTGAATCGTTGTTGCCCTAATACAATAAAAGAGAGCAAGAGCAAGAGAGTGGGATTGTATCAGAATGTTCAAGGGGTTTTGGTTGCCAGGCAGATCAACAATGGAATACCACTCCTCCGATGGATACTCGAACGTACCCTCGGGAACAGATCCTATCACGGAGAACAACACCGAAGAAGGGGAATCAATACACAACAAAATGCAACAATATGATGCATGGTCATGACATGGAAATATGTCGGTGTTTGAGCTAATGCAATTAGCTAACATATTGCTTGAAGTTCATTTGAACCAAGGATTCAAATTTTAACTTCAAAAGAAGCATTTTAAATGCCCTTTATTGAATTTGACCTGATCAGCAGGTATAAGTTTCTCTAACATACATGGAAATGGTACAAACGGAAAGTTTGAATTTTTCTGATAATTTTTTCACATATAAATTATTTCATTCTGAGCTACGATTGATTTTATATGATTTTTTGAAGTTTAGGCCAATTTCTAAAAAATAAATACATCATTTAGATTTATTTAAAATCCAGAGATGATTTACTGTGTCAGCATTACATCAGCACAGTCAGCATTGACTTGACCAAAGTCAAACCTGACAGTGAGTCCCACATGTCATAGGCTCACTGTTAAACATAAATTAAATTAAACCTAAACTAAATTAGTCGGTTGATTAACCACCGGGGGACCACCTGTCAGTGGAACAAGGGAGATGATTAGTGCTTAAACTAACCACCTGTCAGTGGCGGAGGTTTGCCGGAACGGCGGCCATTTGGCACGCAAGGAGATGCTACGGGTAGCTGGGCTGCGCCACGTCCAGTGGGTTGGCGCGCGAGGAATGGATGCCAGAAATGACACCGGCGATGAAGCTTGGTGGCGGCCGAAGCATGGACACGTGGCGATTACTGCAGATTAGTATTCATGTCTAGATTGTGCGATGTGAAAGCTGGGGTTTTGGTAGTGTACCCTGATGGCATATGATGATCATGGATTTCTGGCCTTCTTTATGTATGTATTGCACTCAATCTCTGGCCTTCTTTATGTATGTATAGCACTCAATTTCAGCTGCTTTGGTGAGTAGTATGGGCTGGACCTGTCTTGGTGAATCCATTCTGACTGGAAGACATTGCGTGAATCGTGCGTGGTGAATAGGCATCACGCAGGTGGTGCCATGGCCGACGTTAATTGCACACGCAGTTGGACAGGGGCCAAATATTTCTCTCTGAGCTGAATCTGCTTGCCACTGTTAACAATGTCTCTGAAGGTAAATAACACAGTATTATCACGCAACAGATGTTGCCATGGATGAAAAGAAATGGATCTGAATAAGGCTCAAAATCAAGAATCACAATCAGCACGGAATCTGTCCTCTACGTCTTCAGGACCGCACCATCATCGGATTGACGGAAATTAAAGCAAACGGGAGCGGCAGGTTTCGTAAAACTGACGGGAAACTGAACTGGGGACATTTTCGGATTCAGAAAAAGGAAATCTCACGCGTCCTCTATTGCACTGCCCATCTTTAACTGGGGACATTTTCGGATTCAGAAAAAGGAAATTTCTGACGGGAAACTGAACTGCCACTGTTAACAATGTCCAGCGTCTTTCAATATCCAAAAAGTAGTCTATAGCACCTTCGCGTCTTACAAGTCACAACACCTCTCCCGAATCCCAATCGCCCGCCCGCCCTCGATCAACAGCACCTTCGCGTCCGGCAACACCTTCCGATCCCGCAGACAAACCTCGCCCAAATCCCAATCGCCCGCCCGCCCGCCCTCGATAGACATCACCCTTTCCTACCTAGAGTAGAACCCTAGCAGCAGATCGGGCAGCCGCCGGCCGGGATGGAGGGGCTCGACGTCGACGACGTCTTCCACCACTACCGGCTGTGCCCTACGGAAGTGGAGGCCGTCACCTACTACCTGCCACGCCTCCTCTCCGGCGAGACGCTGCACGGCGCCGACAAGCTCATCCACCGCGTCGAAATCTCCGGCTGCGAGCCCAAGGATCTGGCCCGCCGGTTCGCGCCCGTGCCGCAGGCCGTGAGCAGCGGCGACCGGTTCTTCTTCACCACGTGCAAGAGCAAGAACGGGAGCAAGCTCCAGAGCGTGCGCGGAGCCGGCAGCGGCACCTGGAGCATCCAGAAGACCACCGAGATTAGCCACGCGGGATGCAAGGTCGGCGAGGTCAAGAACCTGTCCTTCAAGAAGCAGGGCAAGTCCACCGGCTGGGTCATGGAGGAATACCGATGCCTGCTGCCGGAGGCCACCGTCTCCGACGGGGTGAAGGTGTTCTGCAAGATGCACTTGGCTCAGCATGCCCCTGACGCGGCCCGCCAGGAATCGGAAGCGTACAAGCTTCAGCAACAGCAACCAGAGGCCGTGACCCCGAGCACGCACGCGCAGAAGAGGCCAGCGCCCGCTGCCGCTGCCGAGCCTCATCCGCCGCGCCCCAAGAAGAGGATGCGCGGTGCCGTCCCCGTCCCGGCACTTGCCACACCGTCGTTCTTGATGTATGATGAGGCAGCCAGAGCAATGCATGGCCCGCTGGCTCACACCAACTTCCCTATTCAGTATGCACAAGCATCATGCGAGTCCACTACAACATCCAGCCGCTCCGACGTTGCTCAAGCTCCTGAGATTTCCTCCCAGTCAGATGTGCTGGAGTCCACCCAATCAGTTGTGCTGGAGTCTGTCAAGCATTACAGCCAACAACAGATTGTTCCTGAGGCTGGCTCAAGCATTGCAAGGATTGGGAGCACATCTGAAGAGGATGTCTTTGAGCCATTGGGGCCTTTTTCGATTTGCCGGATTGGGAGGAAGATGGTTTTGATCTTGAAGAACTAATGAGAATGATGGAAGACGACCCAATTGAAGTTCAGCCGGTCACTGGAGCCAACACTGGCGTGGAGATGGGCCAACAGGAACCTCTGTACCTGGATGCCTTGGACCAAGGCGTGCTGGAGGGCATGCTGCAGTCCGATGACCCTTACCCAATGTGGAGATCAGAGGATGGGGCCATGCACAATCCTGCCTTCGATGATGATGCCCAGAAGAGGTACAATGCCGCGTCGGATCTTGACGCTCCATCGCTTCAGGGACAGGACCACTTGTCCAAACCGCGGCCGTGCTCCTTCGATCCATTTGAAGCAGCGTGGAAGGCCGAAGAGGCGCTCGAGAAGGAGAAGAGGTGCAATGCCGCGGCCAATCTTCACGCTGGAGGGCACAGCAACTTCTTCTCGCCTGCAAGTGTCTATTAAATCCGATGTTGAAGTTCTCTCCAAAGTGTATACGAGGATACTCACTGGCTGATATATTAGTTCGTCCATGTACGATCGCGACGGATGTACCTTTGAGCAATTTGCTCCACTTGTTCATGCAAGCCAGTAAAACTGTTGTTCTTCTTCTTGCTCCTGTGATGGATTTTCTGAACCTTACATTCGTTCCTGCACTAGTACTTCTTCTGCTCTGTTTAAAACTGCTCTTCTCTTTTTGTATTAGTCTCAGATAAGCAAGCATGATGCAATTATGATCTGGGCAACCGCAGATAAGTAGTAGGAGTAACTATGTTTGTAAATCAAAATTGCTTCACTCCTCATGATAATCTGCAGAACAACTACAATTCATAAGTTGCAGAGCAGATTCAAGTTGTGGCAAAAAAAAATGTTCTGTCTATTTACAGTGTGGAGTATACAATTATTACAGTGTCAATGTTGATGATTTACAGTGTGGAGTAGTCATATTTTTCTTTGAAATCTAAGTGCAATTTCTCTGTCTTGTTGCTAACTGAATTTACAGTACTAAGTGGTCTCTAAATTCTGCAGTATTTATGTTCATGACTTCACTGAACTATGTTGTCTTTTCTAACAGTGCCTTGATTTAAATAGTTATATTTTAGCTTCATGGTTCTGTGTAATTTGTGCCTTGATTTTCTGTCATCTTTGAATTTTGCTGTTCCTATGCTTGCTACTCCTTAATTCACACATGTACAGGAGGTACAAGAGGTTAAATTGAATCTAACCCTCCAATGTTATATGTTTTGAACTCCTTTCTGAAATCCCTTCTGCTATTTTTATCCCAAACAAGTACCCAGGTTTATAAAGATCTAGTGAGCATTGCCAGTGTTGGGGAGGGAGTGATCTGAATTGGTTTATGTGACTCATCCTCATTAACTTTTCTCTCTAACCTTTTTTACAGTACAAAAAATTTACAGATTGTAGTACTAGTTGTCTTTTTAGTGCAAACTCTGTGATTGTTGATCATTTAACTCTGAACTTTTGTGGCAGTTTCGGACTTCCTTTTGTAGTTTCATTGACTATGCATGAATCCCATAATTTAGTTGTATTTTCTACTGGTATACGCCGCGAAGGCGATATGAAATGCTGGACTTTGATCCAAAAGCTATACACGAAGATCTTCGATAGCCGTAATAGCAATGCCGACTTATAATCTGCAAGGCCTGTGGGAAGTGGCAAGTTTTACATGCAGTGATTCAGAAGTTTACTTACAAGGACGACAAGGAGAAGGGAGGGATCGTTCCGGTGACAGCAGGTGGATGGTGTCTCGTCTCATCTTGAGTCTTAACCCGCGCGTCAAGATCGATTGTCCTGCCTCGCGTTGGCAACAGCGACAAGCAGATCGACGGTGGCCTGCCGGGCGGACGGTGCAAGTGGTATGGGCTATGGACTGGGCGGGCCATGAGTTGATGCAGGTCGCCTGCGCCTGCGCGTCCCATATGCCGACGTTGGTGCCGTCGCAGGATGCGCGGCGGCGCTCGAACTCGAGGATGACGCGCTCAGCGACGGCGAGCCGGTCCTCCGCTCGCGTTGTGTCCCATCAGCAGCAGATGCCAGGTCTTCGACGGCCTTCCCTGCCGCGGCGCCCATGCAGAGGTCAGAGCGGCGAGCAGAAGCGGCGCTCTGCTGCGTGTTGCCAGACCTTGACCGGAAGACTGAGGTGTTGACTTGCAGATCAATCCAGAGACCAAACAGAGGAATTGGGAACTGAGGCGGAGCTCGAGTGGTGCTGTGCTGTGGGAGATGGCAGCAGACCTGGCCAAAAGGGCCGGCCCGGCCCAAAGCTAATCGTGCCAGGCACGACACGGCCCACGGAGGCACGTTTAGAAAGCGGGCCGTTCCGTGCCAGCCCACGTGCTGCGCCTCTAAGCCCAGACACGGCCTATTTAGTTAACAGGCCGGCATGCTGGCCCGTTTAGCAGCTGGGCTGCACATTTTCAGCATGTTAGGCTGATTTTTAGGCCTACTAGTTGACCCGGTTGCGTCAATGGCGCAAGAAGCCATTTAGAAGAAATGTTAGTAGTGAATAAGTAAGAGACGTAAATGAAAAGATGATGCAATGTGGATTGTATTACAGATAGTAGAATGGCTTAAACCGGTTAGTGCAAAAAGCTAATTAAAACCAAGAATTATGGTATCGATAACCATTTTATATGCACAAAGATCATTTCATTATTGGCCAAAGAGAAAACAAATATGTTCATGCCATATTGTTCGAAGCCACTCTCAATAAAATAGCATCCAGTATAACATGAACCGTTTTGAATAATTTGTAATCATAGATATCTAAACAAGCAACATCCACCTTCAGGACCTGATGCATAAGAAATGGTCTCTCAGGAACCATATCCATTCAAGTAGGCTGTAAAAGGAAAGAAAGATAAAGATAAATGATTAACAATGTTGATAGCATGAAGCAAGACATATGGAAACTGAAGCAAATGTGTCACAGATTGCAGAAAAGTATTTTAACCATGAAGATGGGTACGAAAGCTAATATCACGCTTATTATTACACAACTGATTAAGTATAAATAAGTGAAGATATTCATTGCTGTACAATATTAGCATGTAGGCCTAGGATATGGTTCCATTCTTAGTCCATCTGGAGCAGCCCGTATAGTTATTATCTGTGGCATATCTTGGTTTTCAGACCATCTGCAGATGCCCATATAGTTAAAAGGCCAAATGGCACAAAATACAAATTCAGATGAGGAGATATTAGCAAATAAATGCTTAGCATTACAGATAGTACATAACAATCAAATTTTTGCTATTGAAGTGCATGTCCTTTTCTCTGAAATTAACGGTCGGGTGGAACATATATATTCACCAAGTATATCCCCTCTTCTTAGACCAAGACGACACAATGAGGTATCATCTGTTTCCTAATTAAACTGTAACCTGAAATCTGTGTGCATACGTGCATGGGCATGTCCATTTATTCCTAATAGGAAAATATGCCAAAACATCGGTCACTTTCTCTTTTGAGCTGGAAAGACCGATCACTTGGATGCATGCAGACACCTCTAATCTAAACAGAGGAACTGGACAATCAGTCACTATGATTTTATTAACTACATACATATACATTCCAGTCAAGCGTCTTTTTAGAAAGTGACATGCTTAGCTGTGATTTTCTTAAATATGCGCCACCAAATATTGAAAGGTAGAATAATATCATCATCCTTTTAGTTCCCATCCATATGGAGGAGCATAAAGATAGCAAAAATGTTAGTACTCTATGCACACCTACTGTAACTCATCCTTTTAGGTGTTTAGTAGGACCTACTTCGTATGTGTCTCTCACTGTAGGTGGGCAATACATTCCCTTGACCAGGTTAGGAATGTCCAAAATATTGTTTCCAAAAATAAACATGAGTTACAGTTTAGTAGGACCGAGAAGGATTCAAGATTATAAAAGGAGCTGGGATACACATTCTTATTAAAGTTATTGGTTCAGATCTGTGTAGCTTTCAGGGGCCTACCAATCAATCCATATGTCCATCCCTACAATACTTTCAGGAGGGTACCACTCAATCCATTTGAGCATCTCCTTTTTGCATTAATAGAAGAGGAGCTAGCATACCTGCAGATGGGCTGGTGACGGTGAGGTCGCCAGCAAGTAGACCTAGCTGCGGAGGACACCGCCTCCCCCATGCCGCTGGTGGGAAACCACCACGACACAAGCACTCTCGCCGGAGAGGCACCCTCAATCTCCGCTGATGGCTGCTTTCCCTGATAGCTGAGGGATCTGCCGGTGAGGTCCTGACAACTATTCAAAAGGAGCAAAAAAGCAAGTGTTGATCTATTATTTCCCTCATAGAGCATTGTAAGCACGAGCAGATGTTCGCCAAGTGTGTGTCTTAAAATACACTGTAATTGCAAGCAAGTAACAGCGGTGATGTATACTTGTACATACTTCTTCTGTGATCTGAACAACAAAGCGAGCAACACCTCCTTAAAAAAATCTCCACACCTCTTAAATCAGTAGGGGGAAAGGGTGTAAGCACCTAGGCGCTAGGGCAGAACAAAACACATTGCTTAAGCCTGCGCTTAGGCAAGATATGCGCTAGTCAGTGCGAAAATACAAAGTTAACAATTAGAGGTTTTTCCCTGCTCCTAAATAAAAGGACTCAAAAGCCATGTAAATTGTGTAAAGCAGAGCAAAGAAGTAGAAAAGCAAAACATAACTTCAGAAGAAGAAACTGAAGTAATGGACTAAGGTATATGTTTTAACCAAACACTATCATACTTTGGAATATTGTTCCTTATTTCAAGTGTACAGAAGAACCAAGAGCAGCATGAATCACTTGCCCATAGCATAAAGTTTCTGCATCATAGCATCAAGAAGCTGTATCATAGCATCAAGAAGCACTTTCTGTTTAGTAAACTGCAATTTGGAAGGTTAAGTTGCTGCATCATAGTATCAAGAAGCACTTTTTGTTGGGATCTTAACTTTGTCCATCACGACAGACTGATTACACAAGAAAGACACTGTAAGCAAGTGTTGGAAGCTTCATAGTGTATGATTTGAGACGTTTATCCATCTATTATTTTCCCGTGACAAAAAGGGTGTTGTTAAACAATGGTAATAGTAGAATTTTGGAAGTCTGGCAATTACAATACAGTAAATGCCTATCCTGAAGTTAAAACTAAATAAAACCAGGGTTTAGAAGTGAATTTCATGGATAATTGTTCATGTTGCTTGAATCATAATTGAATCGATAATATGATTTTCCATGTCACATTATTATGCTAACTGGGATTGTAGTAGAAAAGGCAGGATAACAGTACTATACTCCACTCTTTTTCCTATTGGGAAGAACCACCTCTCCTATCCCATTCTCTGAATTTTCATATAGATAACCTTCAATTTTCTCTTTGTTCTTTCCATTTTATTTCAGTAGCTCCTTCAATTCATATGATTGGTTTTGTTTCATCGATGGACCCTAAGCGGTTAATGCATGAACTTGCTAAAATGTTCAGAATGACGCAGTTACTACATCTAATTCAATAGTAGTGCTTCTGCATTAACGTACGTACCTATGGTATGGATGACTGTTTACAAACTTGAGTCATAATTAACAGTGTTGTTAAACAATGGTGATAGTAACTTAATGTGCAGTTCACATGTACAAATTCGAACTCTTATGTTTTAGCTAGGATATGTATGCTAGTTAGGAAATCTTAAAGGAGAGCTGGTAAATATCAAGAGGCATATGCATACAACCGTAGATGATAATTTTTCTGAGAATAACAGGGCTTTCAAGTTGTTGTAGTTGAACAAGATTCATGCATATACTATCTTGAAGGCAGCAAGAAAATAGGAGATCAGCATGTATTTCCATGCATCAACAGATTGTTCACATGTCGATTAAGAAGCACACGCAACAAGGATCGATAGGTTGACTAAAGAAGATTAGTTCGCGAAAACATACTGTGTCGTCGCTCAAGGTTTACCTGAAGGTGAGTGAGGTGGCCTGATCTGGTGAGAATCCATAAGAGGAGCTGAAGTGTTGCCGTGATGCATAGATGGGAGAGAGCGGATCTTGCGGGCGAGGGAGCATATACCTGAGACAGAGCCAGATCGTCGAGTGTTTTCCTTTTCTGAAGATCCAAAAAAAAACAACTGTAAGATTTTTTATGTAAACTTCCATGTGCCTTTGGAATAGCGAAGCAACACTACTGAACATAATAATCATGTTTCTCAGAAGATATTTTTAGGAAAGTAATAAAATTTACTCTTTTAACCAGTTTCTCACCTAGTGTAGAAGAGGCTGCGGATAGGAAGCAAAACCAAAATTAATGTCACTTTGATAGTTGTACCTCACATCCCGCATCACTAATTCACTATCAAGACCAACTATTAGATTTACCATAGACTGTCCACTAAGAGAGGCCAAATATGATCATGAATGAATGACAAAACTGTATCTACCCTCTATAAACATCATTCATCTTAAGAACCTTAACTTCATAGCATCCACACTGCCAGAGAACACATAAATATATATATATATATATATATATATATATATATATACAGTAAAACATCCACACTACAACTAAAACCATGATAGGTTGAGCATATGGAGGCATCAAAAAAGGAAATAGGGAAGAACTCACCTGATCAGAGCCAACAGAACAATGAGAACATCCAGCTTACATGCAACACCATCGGTGGTAGAACTACTGCCGTCCCTAAACTGAAGAAAATATCAAAGAAATTAAACCATCATGTCCACAAGCAACGAGTGGATTTGTAAGAAAACCAACAACATGAATATGTCCCTTGATGTAGTAGTAATTAATAGGATATCGATATGAAGAAAACGATAATTAGATCATGCATTGATAATCCAACATAGATACGTACAAAAGAACAAGCAACCTTCGAAATATTTGGTCGAAAGTAATCCAGACATTAATTACTAATTATTACATGTAGGCCAACTGAAAAAACACAACCATCTACAAATAGAAAACATGGGTTGGCATACAACAATCAGAAGCGAGCCTTGCTCATTCTCGCTTGATACAAAAACCCAGAAAACAAACTACAACAAACAACTGAAATCTAATACTCTACAGATGCTGGAATTATAGTTTTTACTACAAAAAATGAAGGCATTAACAAGCTAAGTATCTTGGTTTTAGCTACCAAACCAGAAGGATTGCTACAATACCTTTCAGTTCAGTAACACAGTTCAGCGAGGTTGCAAAGTGGTCTTTGTCGCCTCTACTGCCATCGTTGTAGGAACCCAGACCCATCCAAACCCTAGATGACTGGAAAAATGAATTAGGAGGACATGAATTAGAGGGAGGAGCTCACACAAGGAATTGCAATCAAAAGGGAGGCGGAGGTAAACCTAGTTGTGCTCTGGTGGGAGAGGTGGGTCGTGGGGAGAGGCCGATATTCTGTATCTACGCCAGGCTACTCCCTGCTCCTCGCCCTGCAACCCATCAGATTCCACTTGACCGAAACTCCCCTTCACCATCGCCTCCCCGTCCGTCGCGGCATCCACCGGCTGCAGCTCTCCGGGTTCATCCCTCCATGCCTGGAACCGGAGGCAGGGAAGGAGGAGAGGAAGGGGAGGAAGAGGTGCTGAAGGCGGAGCGGGCGAGGAGGCCGTGAGGGACGGGGAAGAGGAGGAGGCGACGGCGGCATGGAGAAGAGGAGTCGGATGAGAACGGAGAAGGGAGAGAGACGAGATATTTTCTCTCGCAGCGGACGTGTACCCTTTTTCTCTCGCTGCCCGCTCGGGAGAGAGACGAGATATTTTCTCTCGCAGCGGACGTGTACCCTTTTTCTCTCGCTGCCCGCTCGCTCTTGCTGCCCGCTTGCTAACTGCTCATAGCCGATGTGGATGGCTTGGTCGTGACTAACAACCCCTTCATCTATTTTCTCTCGCAGCGGACATGTACCCTTTTTCTCTCGCTGCCCGCTCGGGAGAGAGACGAGATATTTTCTCTCGCAGCGGACGTGTACCCCTTTTCTCTCGCTGCCCGCTTGCTAACTACTCATAGCCGATGTGGATGGCTTGGTCGTGAATAACAACCCCTTCATCCTTTATAAGGTAAATTGGATTGTATTTTTAGGCTACTCAGAATGCATGCCCATTGTGTGGTGCCGAAGATTCATGAAGGCACGCTTTGCTTTTGTGCTCCATGTCAAGGTGTGTGTGGGCTCTGGCCGATGATGAACTCGTTTCTAAGATGTCAGAGCTGCAAGATTCTAGCGCCAAGTCGTGGCTGTTCGAGCTATCTAAATTGTTAGACCACACGAGCTTCACAAAAATGGCTGTTACATTATGGGCAATGGGGTTTGCAAGAAGGAAAGCTGTTTATGAAGGGATTTTTCAAAGCCCGCAGCAAACTATTGGGTTCGTGAACACCTTCATAGCTGAACTGGACCAAATTACAGTAAGCCGGGCAAGGGTTGCTGCACCGAGAGTAATCCAAGCACAACTGAATATGTGGTTACCTCCAATGCAGGGAAGGATGAAGTTGAATGTGGATGGAGCCATAGTGAGAGGTGGACGAGGAGGGGTGGCTGCAGCTGTTTGCTGAAACAGCGATGGCACCTACCTTGGATCGTCGGCGATTGTTTACCGGGGTATCACGAACCCGGTGGTTCTCGAAACATATGCCTGCAGGGAAGTGCTATCTTTAGCCGAGGATCTCGCTATTCAGAGCTTCACGGTGGCCTTAGATTGCCAAGGGGTCATTAACGACATCAACATGGGGACTAGGGGTCCTCATGCAGCTATCATACATGAAATAATGGCTCGTAGTTCTAGTTTTCTTTCCTGTAGTTTTGTGCATGAGCGTAGAAATCATAGTTTCGAGGCTCACAATCTCGCCAAAT
Source organism: Triticum aestivum (assembly GCF_018294505.1). Lineage (NCBI taxonomy): Eukaryota > Viridiplantae > Streptophyta > Magnoliopsida > Poales > Poaceae > Triticum > Triticum aestivum. The sequence goes on from NC_057814.1 coordinate 171,022,093, forward strand.
TTGCTTGTAATTTAGACATAGGTAGACATGTTTGGTTGGGTGTCCCTCATGATCCAAATCTTGTACCTATGAACATCATTGCGAATCAATAAAGTCGGGGAGATTTCTAAAAAAACATATGTAAAAATGTAAATCTAAATATATATATATATATATTATATATATATATATAGGGACTATAGGACCGCTATATCTTCCAGATGTTCGGATTATATGTATCGAAATATGTATGTGGCAACCGTGTGGCAGACTGCAAAAACTACCACATGCATCTAGCGCCGTCAGATCCGATCGCGCGCACCCACTCCACCCTCCCGATTTCCTTCATTCTTTAGTTTTCCCGCACGTCCTCCCAATTTTATCGCGCGCACCCGTAGGTGCCTTTCTAATTTTCGTAGTCGTCAGTTACGGCCCCACGCGCCTCCCCGATTTTCAGGGCAAAAATAATGCTTGCATTGGGATTTGATCTCTGGTTTATAGGTAATCAACAAAGGGAGCTGACCACCTCACCTACGACTCATTGTTGAACAAGATAAGGAAAATACGGTTTTGACATGTTTTGCCTTTAATATGTTAGCACAGAAAAACTTTTTGTTTCACCTATCAATCCTGGCACATAAACTTTTCCCGTTGTAAATTCTTCACCACCGCCACGATAACTAACGCACCACCAACATGATAGCTTTTGTATACCACACCTTACATTATGTGTAAGTAGCATAGTCATATAAGCACCAGAGTCGTGATAACTTTGGTGAAAGCATCATGGTAACTTTGATCATTGGGAAAAAAATTGTTGACCCCCTCCCCCAACCCCCCGGTAATTTCTGTAAATAGAACGATAACATTCACGCCATAGACCAGATAATTTAGATACAAACATCATAATATCTTTAACCATTGGGAAGAAAAATGTAAAAATATACCCGATAATTTCTGTGTAAATAGATGGTAATATACACAGCGCACATATGATAACTGAGGTAGAAACACCATGGAAACTTTGACTATAGGGAAGAAAATTATCGAAAAGATACTCCGGTAACTTCTGTGTAAATGGCACGGTAGTATACTGTCACGCTCAATATGCGACCCTATCCGAGAGGAACTCGAAGGTCCCACCAAGGATAGACCCGCATATTGAAACGCTTTTTGCAAGGTGGATATCATTACATCAACATTACATAATAGATGGGGATACATGCAAGGCATACAAATGCCGCTAGAATACATCAATACATCATACATAAGATCAACATCCAACTACTAATGAAACACAAATAGAAGCTCAAACGACATCCACCCTGCTAGCCCAGACTGCCGACCTGGAACCTATCCCCTGATCGAAGAAGAAGCAGAAAAAGAACTCCAAAACAAGTAACATCGCTCTCGCGTCATGATCATCGCATAACCTGTACCTGCAACTGTTGTTGTAGTAATCTGTGAGCCACGAGGACTCAGCAATCCCATAACCATGGGTATCAAGACTAGCAAAGCTTAATGGGTAAGGAAGGGGTAAAGTGGTGAGGTTGTAGCAGCGACTAAGCATGTATGGTGGCTAACATACGCAAATAAGAGCGAGAAGAGAAGCAACGGAACAGTCGTGAAACTAGCAATGATCAAGAAGTGATCCTGAACTCCTACTTACGTCAAACATAACCCAAAAACCGTGTTCACTTTCCGGACTCCGCCGAAAAGAGACCATCACGGTTACACACGCGGTTGATGCGTTTTATTTAAGTCAAGTGTCAAGTTCTCTACAACCGGACATTAACAAATTCCCATCTGCCACATAACCGCGGGCACGGCTCTCGAAAGTTTATACCCTGCAGGGGTGTCCCAACTTAGCCCATTATAAACTCTCACGGTCAACGAAGGATATTCCTTCTCCCGAGAAGACCCGATCAGTCTCGGAATCCCGGTTTACAAGACATTTCGACAATGGTAAAACAAGACCAGCAAAGGCGCCCGATGTGCCGACAAATCCTGATAGGAGCTGCACATATCTCGTTCTCAGGGCACACCGGATGAGCAAGACGTCGGGTTGGCATAGACCCTGTGCCCAGGGGGCGCCGGACATCGCTCGGTTTGGACCAGCACTTGGAGAAGCACTGGCCCGGGGGGTTAAGATAAAGATGACCCTCGGGAGCGCGACTCCCAAGGGAAAAGAAATTGGTGATAGGCAAATGGTAAAACCAAGGTTGGGCCTTGCTGGAGGAGTTTTATTCAAAGCGAACTGTCAAGGGGTCCCCATAACACCCAACCGCGTTAGGAACACAAAATCAAGGAACATAACACCGGTAAGACGGAAACTAGGGCGGCAAGAGTGGAACAAAACACCAGGCATAAGGCCGAGCCTTCCACCCTTTACCAAGTATATAGATGCATTAAATAAGAGATATTGTGATATCCCAACAAAATTCATGATATCCATGTTCCAACATGGAACAAACTTGTTTATCTTCACCTGCAACTAGCAACGCTATAAGAGGGGCTGAGCAAAAGCGGTAACATAGCCAAACAACGGTTTGCTAGGAAGGGTGACAAAGGTTAGAGGTTCATGACAATTTGGGAGGCTTGAAGAGCAAGTGATAGGTAGCGCAGCATAGCGTTAGAACGAGGCAATTAGCATAGCAATGATAGTAGTAAGATCCAGGGTAACGGTCATCTTGCCTGAAATCCCGCTAGGAAGAAGAACGAGTCCATGAAGAAGATGAAGCCACGAAGACGAACCAAGCGTAGACGAACGAATCCTCACGATCAAAACGAAACGGGAACTATCGAGAAGAAGCACACAACATGGTAAACACACCACACATGAACAAGGCATGATGCTCAACCAAGTATGATGCATGACAAGGCTACATGAGGCTACGCGTGGCAAGAGATGATGCATACAAGAACAACACATCAAAGCAAGTTTAAATGATGCCGGAAACAACATATAACAATTCCGGTAAATCCCCATATGCAAATTTCGAAATTGGTCCAGATCTGAATAAACCTTATGTTCAAGTTGTTAAACAGCAAGTTAAGATGCACCAAAATGATCTACACAAGATTCTAGTCAAGTTACATATAAAGTTCATTTAATTTGGAGCTACGGCCTAGAAGATATGAGCAAGACAAGTTAAACATGGCATTGATGCAAAATGCATTCAAACATCAAGCAAACACACTCAAAACATGGATGCAACAAGGTAACATGAAAGTACATGCAAAACTAAGCAAGTTTCATATAGAGCACACTCAAAACGGAGCAACGGTTCAACACATACACATGAAACAAGGTTAAAGGACAAGCTGTTCAAAACAGCAACTAGGCAACTTGCAATTATCAAAACAACATGCTACAACACCTCAACATGAAAACAAATGACATGGACGTGATTTACAGGTAAAGCATTACAAAACATGAACACTGAGTTAACTCCAGAAATCAATATAACATACTCAAAAGGGCATGGCAAGATTGCAAATAATAACAGTTTCACAGACTTAGCAGAATTTCACTAGACATGACAGAAATAACATCAGGTTGCAATATTTAGAGCTATCAAACAGCATGCTAAAGGAACTTATCATGGCAACCAAAGGCATGAAATGCTAGTACTAAAAGCAATTAACAAAACTCCCTTACTGAACTTATCTCAAATATCAACATACAAGATGGTAGCACCCATGCAAACATGCCAAATGATATGACAGATTCAGACGGTGAAAATAACAGTACATGGCAGCAACAACGATAAGTAGGCATGTTGGTGAGCTTGTACCACTCACCACAAGGAATTTCATGGCATGTTAAGTCAACCAACAGTAAGATGGCACATTGATTGAGCTAAACATGGTAAGAGCAAATTCATAGGGTGCATGGATCACTAGCAAAACACATGGTAATACTGGACTCAATGTTAACAGGCTGACAGCAACATTATTTAGCAAGTTTGGAGCAAGAATAAAATAAGCTACAGCAGGCTATAAATACAAACAAGGGCATGGATGGATAGAGAATAACATGTCTAACAAAACATCCTTAGTGAACATCTCCAGATTATGCATAGAACTCATGGTAGCAGCAGGTTTACATAGCATCACAATGTTACAGCTACATACTAGCAGAAATGGCAGAAATAACTGTCACAGAAATCAGCAACATCACGGAGGCTACTTTGCATGCTTGTGCTAGTCACCACATATATCACTAAAATACAAGATAAGTACCCCTATAAAGATGGCATGATGTAGTTCAAAAAATATGTAGAACTCATGCTCATAGGGTGCACACACAAAATGCAACGAAAATAACAAATCAGCAAGTTCTGTAAACAGACAGCAGTTAACATCATATAGCACTCTTGCAACGATGATTAGGGCATCCAGATGAACTCAAAAAAGCATGGCACAGTGGAGCAAAGTGAAAAGCATCTCACAATGAACATTTTTATATATTACACGCACAAAACGGAGCAGCTCACATGAAGTTACGACATGTTGAAGTAGGCTTGAAAATGTCACAGAGCAAAAGACTCGGACGAAATTTACCTCCGGAAAACGGATCTAGGGTTTCGGGGCACGCGGGTCGAGGTTCGTAGGTATCTACGCCGGAGTTGGCCGGAGAGGAGGAAGGAGACCGGAGAGGCGTCGGGGAGGTCGGGTCCGACCGGATCCGGCGCCGGCGGAGGCGGAGCAGGTCCGGACGGCGAGGGCGGCGACGGGCGCCGGTGAGGTCGGCGACGGCCGGCGTCGAGGAGGGCAGCGGGGGACGCGGTTCAGACGGGGGAGACGCGGCGCCGGCGAAGGGCGGACTCGGGCGGCGGGGCGAGCGCTCGGGCACCCGGGACAGGCGCGGGCCGGCGGCGCGGCCGGATGGGCTCGGGCAGGCCCGCGATGGGCTCGCGTGGGCCGGCGCGGTGGAGGGAAGCGGCGGGGCGACATGGCGGTGGCTGGTTCGACGGGGGCGGCGGCGCGATGATGTGGCGGCCTCCGATTGGTCGGAGTGAGGTGGCCGGCGGACACGTCCGGCGCGGGTGGACAAGTCCGGCTGCGGGAGGAAGAAGATGGCTAGGGTTAGGGTGGATTCATCCGCGAATTTCGGGGGAGGGGTGTTTATATAGGTAGAGGGAGTTAGGAGAGTCCAAATGAGGTGCGGTTTTCGCCCACACGATCGTGATCGAACGGCGGAGAGCATGGAGGGGAGTTAGATGGGCTAGGTGGGCTGTGTGAAAGGGTGCTGGGCTGCAAAGAGAAGGGGGGTTTCGGTTAACGCGGTTAAAGGTTGGGGCATCAAACGACCTCCAAATGGAACGGAATTTGACGGGCGGTCTACCGTTGATATTTCAAGGCCACTCGGCAAATCTCGGCCCAATCCGAGAACGTTTTTCTCCCGCTCACGAAACAAGATCTGAGAGGTGCAACTGGTGCGTGTGGGAGAGGTTGGGCTCAGAACGGACAACGGAGAGAACCGGCAGAACCCGAACGGATGCATGTTTTGAAAAACAAGAGGATGCAATGCAGATGATGACATGGCAAAGTGCGGCACGCAAGCAAAAGACATGGCAACTACGGCGAATAACTGGCAGACACCTGGCGCATCAGATCCGGGGCGTTACATATACCTCCCTCCCCTGGTATTTTTCTGTGTAATAGCATGAAAACATATGCACTGTGATAACTAAACACCATGATACGTTTTTGACCAATGGGGGAAATTTTGCTGAAACATACCCCTGATAAATTGTGTAAATAGCTTGATATTTTAAGCACGGCGGGCTTGATAGGTTACTTAGAATCACTATGATAACTTTTTGACCCGAAAAAAGTTGTTCAAAACAACCCCGAGATTTTTTGTGTAAATAACATGATAATACAAGCACCCATAACCGATAACTTACATATAAACATCATGGTAACTTTTTACCAAAGGAAAAAAAGTTGTTAAAAACATACACTCGCCTCGCGGGGCCTCTTGGATGAAGACACCACATGGCGTGCCACGGGAAAGTCACATAATTTTTAGTGTCATGAGGGTTACACGTGCTCCTGGGTTGACCACAAAAAAGGTCCACTTTGACCAGCTATTGGCGTGATAAGTTACACAAAAATATTGTGGTAATTTTTTACCTATGGAAAAAGCTACTGAAACACACCCGGGTTTTTTGGTGTAAGTACCATAATAATATACGAACCGTAGAACCGTTAACTCATGTGTAATCCTCCATGATAACTTTGACCCGGGGGAGGTTGATGTAAACATACCCTAATAACTTATGTGTTAGTACCACGGTATTTTACACATCAAGGACCTGATAACTTGTGTACTAAACACAATGGTAACTTTGAAAGGGGGTGTAGTTGTTGAAACATAGTTAAGTTCTATGTAAATAGCACGGTAACTTGTGCAACATAGACCTGATAACTTGCATACGAATACCATGGTAACTTTGACCCGAGGGGAAATCGTGGTAATTTTCTGTAATAACATGATTGTAAAAAAAGACCAGAACAAGATAGAGGTGCTTCTGCTGCTTGTGCACATGTCGCGATCTTTTGCCAGCGCGGTCGCCGTGGTTCACCGGCCCCTGCTGCCGCTTGGGGTTGGACATCCCTCCTCCCAAGATCTGCTCCTCCAAGTTGATTATCTGATGATTCATCATTGAGGTCCCGTGACCTGATATGCAAATTCATGATCTATTTGTAGACCCAAGAAAGAAACCGCCTCTAATTGCTATCAAACACATGAGAGGCTGGGAACACATACCTTCGCAGAATCCGAGACGACTACGTATTCCGAGCAGTGCTAGCACTACCTGGGCATTGCGTCCTCTCCTTTAAACAAGTCGGACACCAAGCTGGCCAGGCTATCGAGCGTGTACCTGCCAGACTTGACAAGCTTGGGGTGCTCCAGCAGATACGCGCCATAAGCACCAACGACCTTCTCCGACACGGCCTTCCACAGTGCCGCCCTGAGCTCGGGATCGGAGACCTCGTAGTGTACGTGGCTGCTGTAAGCTTTCTCGAGAGCGGCGTTGAATTTGGCCAGCACCTTGGTGGCGGGCTTGCCGGCCTCGAGGCAAGCCACAACTAGCGCCCAGGAAGCCTCGGCGTAGCCCGCGACGTGCTGCTCGACTCGGCTCTGGCGGCACGCGGCCCACTCGTCGTCTCCCCCGATCGCGCCGACGCGTTTCAACACGAAGCTGGTGTTGTTGGCCAGGAAGAGGTGCCGCAGGCCGCCTCCTTCCGCGCCACGTAGGGCGGATTTCTCCTCGAGGTTGGGTTCCAGGGACGCGATTAGCTCGGAGAAGAGATCGCCGAACGAGTTCACGCCCTCAAAGCTGTCGCTCGTGCTCGCGAGGATCAGATCCAGCGCAGGGCGGTGCGGTGCCAGCGACTCGATGCAGGACACGGCATACCGCGTCAGCGGATGGACGCCGACGCCGACCCAGCGCGTTTCGCCCTACATCCCTGTCAGCGCCTCTCCTTTTTTTAGGCAATTCAACAAAGTTTTATTAAGCCGTCACAACGTTTACAGGGATGGAAGGATCCGAGATGACCTAACCAAACATGGCGGCCACCACGTAGATTAAGAGCATACTTCACTAAATTGTGAGGTTCAACATTTTAGCTCCGACGTTCATATTCTATCTTACAAAACTCAAGAGAAATAGAATGGTCTCTGATCTCCTGAACTATTGCACCATATCTTGACATATGTCACCACGAGTATCCGTGATTTGATTATACGATATGCATCAAGCAATTTCAGATTCATAATACTCAATTCAACACAAAGAACCACAAAGAGTGCCCCAACATTTCTACCGGAGAAACAAGGACGGAAACATGCATCAACGCCTATGTATAGATTACCCCAATGTGACCTCGGGAATCCGTGAGTTGAGTGCCAAAACATATATCAAGTGAATCACTATGATACCCCATTGTCACCAGGGGTATTCATAGCAAGATATACATCAAGTGCTCTCAAATCCACAAAAGTACTCAATCCGATAAAAACGAAATCTCAAAGGGAAAATCCAATTCATCACAAGAAGATAGAGAGTGGAAAAGACCATATGATCCAACTATATTAACAAAGCTCACGATACATCAAGATTGTGCCATATCAAGAACACGAGAGAGAGAGAGAGATTAGAAACATAGCTACTGGTACAAACCCTCAGCCCCGAGGGTCGACTACTCCCTCCTCATCATGGAGACCATAGGTATGATGAAGATGGCCTCCGGTGATGATTTCCCCCTCCGGCAGGATGCCGAAACGGGTTCCCAATTGGTTTTCCATGGCTACAGAGTCTTGCGACAGCGGAACTTCTGATCTAAGTTAACTTTCAAGGGTTTATGAATATATAGGATTTTTCAGCGTTGGAATCACGTGAAGATGGGCCTCAGGGGGCCCACCACCCACCAGGGTGCGCCAGGGAGGTGGCGTGCCCTGGTGTCTTGTGGGCAGCAGCCCCCTCTGGTGGTTCTTTGCTCTATTATTTCTCTTTTCGTCTGAAAAAAATTATCAAAAAGTTTCGTCCATTTCCGAGAACTTTTATTTCTGCACAAAAACAACACCACGGTAGTTCTGCTAAAAATAGCGTCAGTCCGGGTTAGTTCCATTCAAACCACACCAAAACCATATAAAATCGTTGTACACATGGCATGAATATTTCAAAAATTATAGATACGTTGGAGACGTACGTATCAGCATCCCCAAGCTTAATTCCTGCTCGTCCTCGAGTTGGTAAATGATAAAAAAATATGCAGTGTGAATGCTAGCATAGTGTGTAAGTTTGATCAATGATAATTTCAATCACTTTTCCTAGCATCATAACATCAACTCTTTCTCATAAAACTTCTCATGTTAAAGTAGCAACCAATTCACATCTCATGGTTCAAACAATAAATTCTCTTGAAATTTAACAACCTATATTCTTAGTCACCAAACAATTGCTATTCAACTTATTCAAAAAAGTCTAAGTAAGAGCTCCACATACTCAATCATCATATAGTCTTCTATGATTGCTAGTATTCAAACCATATTTTTAGAACAAATGGCATCCATCGAACACAGAGAAAGATAGGGGCTTAATGTTTCGCCTCCCAACTCATTTATCATAGAGATAATTGTCAACAATAATAAATCATGATCAAATATATTTGACTGGCCATATGTGCCTAGATCTTTCCCCGCCACATGATGATTCCAACTAGAGAATAATTGAGGTTGAAATGAGAATGCATACTATTGACTCTTGCATAACAGTAAATACCGAAAAGTAAAAGATAGGCCCTTCGCAGAGGGAAGCAGAGGTTGTCATGCACTTTTTATTTTTGGATGCACGATCTCTTAATGCAAAGGAACATCACGTTATATTTCCCCTTATGATAGAAACCTTTATTATCCAGTCCATCACTTTTATTACTTTGCCATCACAAGTTTGTACAACGCTTATTTTCACTTACAATAAAAGATCAAACATAGAGCAATTTTGATTGCTTTATGCACCGATGACAACTTACTTGAAGGATCTTATTCAATCCATAGGTAGGTATGGTGGACACTCATGGCAAGAAACTGGGTATAAGGATTTTTGGATGCACAAGTAGTATCTCTACTTAGTACGAATTTTTGGCTAGCAAAAGATCCTAAGCAAACACCACATGTTGGAGGATCCATAACAATATAACTTCTATGCAAAAATACACAACCATAACTCATTACGTTGTCTTCCTTGTCCAACTTCAACTAATTTTCTCAAGTTTGAAAATAATTAATTGGTATTCACAATCATAGAAGATGTCCAAGATAATATATTTGTATCTGAAAGTTATCTTCCTTACCAATTATCCATGAATTGCTTGTATGATCAATATTGTGATTGTCAAGCTTCAAAAGATTTCACTTTCTAAACCAAATATGAAGCTACCACTAGGCATGATATGAACATATAATTTCAACTTCATGATATTCAATTCATTCAACAATTTACTCATAGAATATAAGTGAAGCACAAGAGTAAATGACAAACTACTCCAAAAAGATATAAGTGAAGATCAAACGAGTAGTTTAGTAAATGGGTAGCTATTTGAGGACTCCCTCTCATTTAAAAACCTCAGATCTAAGTATTTTATTAAAACAGCAAGAAAAGCAAAATAAAATGAAATTCTAAGAATAGAAAATATCATGTGAAGAAGCAAAAACTTAGGCTCAACCAATACTAATCGATAATTGTTGATGAAGAAAGGTGGGATGCCTACCGGGGCATCCCCAAGCTTAGATGCTTGAGACTTCTTGAAATACTATCTTGGGATGCCTTGGGCATCCCCCATATTGACCTTTTGTGTCTCCTTAATTCCTTTTATATCACGGTTTCCCTAAATCTTGAAAACTTCATCCACACAAAACTCAACAAGAACTCGTGAGATAAGTTAGTAGAAATCAATGCAATAACCTTAGCATTCTCTACTGTAACAAATAACTTAAATTATTATTTAACATTGCATACTAAATTCCTCTGCATATTTAATAATCCTATCCTCAAATAGAATCATTAAACAAGCAACCATATGCAAACATAACAACAATGTGTCTAAACAGGACAATCTATAAAGGATTCAGCAAGATCCATACTTATTTAACTTAAAAAGTTCTGAAAATTTACCACATTATAGAAATTTTATCATAGCTTATTGTGCGAAAAATTTCAACATTTTATCACATTCTGACTTTTCTTGGTAATTTTTGCAACATCGATAAACTTTCTGTTCTGAAACAACAACTCATATACTTGCAAAATAAGCATGGCAAAGCCTATACTTGACATTTTTATTGAAGTAAAAGATACAAAACATTATTCTTAATAACATCAAGAAAATCCTAATAAAATAAAATAACACTCCAAGCAAAACAAATATCAAGTGACGAATAAAAATGTAGCTCCAAGTGAGGTTACCGATAATGTTGGAGACGAAAGAGGGGATGCCTTCCGGGGCATCCCCAAGCTTAGTTGCTTGGATATTAATAGAATATTACCTTGGGGGTGCCTTGGGAATCCCCAAGATTAGGGTTTTGTCACTCATTATTCTCCTCATATCGATATCTCACCCAAAAAATGAAAACTTCAATCACACAAAACTTAACGGAACTTCGTGAAATAGGTTAGTATGATAAAACAAATCATTCACTTTCGTACTATCAAAGACAATATTCATAATTGTTCTCACACAATGCCTACTGTAACTTATCATTTCAACAATTTATATTGAGCAATATAAGCTATGGAAACAGTAAAACAAGCAAACTATGTAATGAAAACAGAATCTGTCAAAAATAGAACAATATGTAGTAATCTGAACATTTACCATATTTCTGCAACTCTAAAAATTGTGAAAAATTAGGAAAACATAGAGAATTCATATATCAATCATCTGTAAACATTTTAGATCAAAATCACGTTCCCGTGAATTTTAGAAATTCCTAGACTGGGCGCAAAAGTTTCTGTTTTTGCACAGAATCAAGTCAACTATCATCCACACTATCCCAAAGGCTTTACTTGGCACTTTATTTCAACAATTTACAGTAGATTAATCATGTAAACACACAAAAACAGCAGGGGTAAATGTTGGGTTGCCTTCCAACAAGCGCTTTTTTAAATGCCTTTTTAGCTACGCATGATGATTTCAATGATACTCGCATAAAAGTAAAGAATTGAAATATAAAGATAGCATCATGAATCACATACAAGCACACTTAAGCCTAACCCACTTCCTATGAATAGAGATTTTGTGAGCAAACAATTTATGGGAACAATAATCAACTAGCATAGGAAGGCAAAATAAGTATAACTTCAAAATTCTCAACACATAGAGAGGAAACTTGATATTATTTAGATATGTAAAAGCAAATATTCCTCTCTTATAATAATTTTCAGTAGCATCATGAAGAAATTCTACAGTATAACTATCACATAAAGCATTATTTTCATGATCCACAAGCATATAAATTTTATTACTCTCCACATAAGCAAAAAATTTCTCATTCATAGTAGTGGGAGCAAAGTCAACAAAATAATTGTCGCGAGATTGTTGATTGACATAATTCAATTGAAAGCTAAAACCATGATGACAAGTTTCATGCTTATAATTATTCTCTATAACATACATGTCATGACCATAATTATCATAGATAGCAACTATATTGTCATAATCAATTGAAACCTCTTTCGAAATAGTGAATTCATTACTAAATAAAGTCATGACATCTCCAAATCCACTTTCATAATTATTATAATAAGATTCAACACCCTTCAAAATAGTGGGATCATTATTATCTAAAGTTGACACTCTTCCAAGCCCACTTTCATCAATATAATCATCATAAATAGGTTCCATGCTTTCATCATAACAAATTTGCACATCAAAACCCGGGGGACTAAAAATATCATCTTCATCATACATAGCATCCCCAAGCTTATGGCTTTGCATATCATTAACATCAAGGATATTCAAGGAATTCATACTAGCAATATTGCAATCATGCTCATCATTCATGGATTTTATGCCAAACATTTTATTGAATTCTTCTTCTATCAATTGAGCACAATTTTCCGATCCATCATTTTCAAGAAAGACATTATAAATATGAACAATATGAGACCGCCTCAATTCCATTTTTTGTAATTTTCTTTTTATAAACCAAACTAGTGATAAACAACAAACTAAAAGATTCAATGGTAAGATCTAAAGATATACCTTCAAGCACTCACCTCCCCCGCAATGGCGTCAGAAAAGAGATTGATGTCTACTACACAACTTATTCTTGTAGACTCGTGTTGGGCCTCCAAGCGCAGAGTTTTGTAGGATAGTAGCAAATTTCCCTCAAGTGGATGAACTATTTATCAATACGTGGGAGGCGTAGGATGCGGCTAGTGCGATCTCTCGGGTTCAGTTAGCCAACGCCGCACACACAGACACACGCGTACACAAGAGAAACGCGCAAACCACAGTGCATCGCTCAGCCCCGACCACCCACCGTAACTGGGAACTCCCCGATATTTTCCTCGCCCTCGCTTCTACCATGTTATTTTCCATCATGGATGGCCCAAACAGTGTCATGCATGTGCGTCTCCGGCCCGCCCACGACGAAAAACTCATTTTCTATCATGATTTTTTGTCATAGAAGTAGGATCCCACCACATCTACGATGATACATGTTTTTGTCACAATTATCATCATAGAAGTGTCATAAACATGACAGGAAAAAAGTTTGTTCGGGCCAAAATGTCAAGGATGTGTCTTTTTTTGTAGTGTTATTAACTTACCTGATCTCTGTCCAGGAGTTGCAAGTACTTTCTGTATTTATAGGATGTACTATTGGTCTTACAAAGCGTACACTACACAACGGGGTGGGATTCGGATGACTAGGCACCGTGTCCCCGTGTACCAAGCGAAGTGTCATATGGCGTGGTGGGCTGGCGAACCCTGCACCTAACGTTTGAGGGCATATTGGAAATTTCAGCTAAACTTCCATGCGGGGTCAGTCTCAAATAGGCGATTTCCCTGGACTAGAGTCTTGTGTTGTTAACGGTCGTGGCCAAAACCCTCGTCGGCTTTCGCTTGAAGTCTGCTGAGTACATGGTGATTAGTAGTGAAAGCATGTGTGGAGAAGTACACTGCTACAGGGTAAACAATCTATTCGAATAGCCGCATCTATGGTTAAGGAGTACTTGGGGACTAATACTGTCTAGTCTAAAATTGCCAAGATCAGTGTGAGTGCTATGGATTGCCTTTTAGTTGGGAGACGAGCGAGAGGGGATCCATGGTAGTGTATTGTTATGGTGACTAGCTAGATGGACGAGTGTGTGCTCTTTTACCTTTTCAAACTACTAGAATTAGTAGTCTTGTAAGTATATATATGGCACCAAATGTAATATGCGGGCATGAACCAAACTATGGTTGGATAGTTAGGAGGAAAGTGATATTCCTAGCCCACCAAAGTTCAAGTCCTAGACTTGACACTGGTGCTCGTATTTTCCTAGATTTATTCCAAGCCCTCTGGCGATGCGTGTCAGTGCAACAAACCCTGGGTCCGTTGCCCAGACTGTGCATAGGCCCAAGAACAAGGTTACAACACCAAGATCAGATCAAAGCACGAGGGATCAGTTCTTTGAAGGACCAACGTGCAGATCAAGAAGACCAAGACTAGCCAGAGAGACAAGATACCACTACGAGAGGAACCTCCCTTGCTGGGCAGGCGAGCCTGGCGAGGTTGGGGTTACCCCGGAAGCGAGCCTCCAAGATCGCCCTGGCAGGCCCGTCGGGGCTCACGAAGGCAAACCACTCCACCACATCACCTCACAGCGACGCACGTCGTCGATCAGTGCGGTGTCAAGCTCCTAAGTGACTAAGTGGCTGCTCCCTGCCACATGGCAGCCACTTCCTACAGAAAATACCTCCAAGCGACACCCATCCTGAGACGTGTCAAGCAAGCAGGCGCGAAGCTGGCAAAACAGCCCGTCAGGGCCTGCCGGGCAAGCTGTGATGTGATACTGAGCGGCGCATTTAATGCGCTCTGTCAGCCTATAGAGTTAGGTATGATAGCACTGTTTGCTATCTAATCAGTATAGAAAGACTGATTTGCCACTGTGGTGACCCCTTGATCTATAAAAGGAGGCCCATGGAAACCGTAGAAAGAATTCGGGCCCCCGCACATTCATACGCGCGTAGCCACTCTCGCTCTGAGGCAACCTTGCCAGGCAAGAGCGCCGCGTTTCTCCACCATTTTCCACCATCAATCCACCAAGCAAGAGTAGGGTTTTACGCCTCCCGGCGGCCCGAACCTGGGTAAAACTGCCCGTGTGATCTCTGTCGTGCTGTGTTGCGCTTCTCCGCTCTTTGTGCAACGTGCCCATCCCCCCGCCGAACCAAAAGGGGATCATGGCCCCATATGTGGCCGTGGTTTCCCACGACATCTTTGGCGCGCCAGGTAGGGGGATCACTTGCACGAACCTGAGAGCGTAAGCAGCACATCATCTTCATCGCCATTTTTATCATTGATGGCTCCATCGACTATGGCGCCCAAGAAGAAGCCTTGTGCCGCAGCTCACCTGTCCAACTCGAAGGCCCTGCCGACGCCGCGGGGGATGCGGAGGTGCATGAGGATGTGGGCGTTGTGGGAGACGTGGTCGGTGCAGGCGGCGTTGTCACCACCACTACAAAAAAAATACACTTCCGCGATGATACGAGTTTGTCACAGTAGGTCACGTTTTCTGTCATGCATGTACATCCATGACGATTTTATGACAGAATCAAGATAGTCATACCTGTGTTGTCGTAGAAGTGTTCCATGACATTACCAAAATTATCATCATGGAAGTGTCCACTTCCATGGCGATAAATGGAGCGTCATGGAAGTGCTTTCGTCAAGGGTAACCGACACGTGGCATCCACCGTAACGGGTCGCCGTTAAGCTATCGGTCCGGTTTTGGATCGGATAACCCACTAACAGCCACGACCAATGCTGATTTTCCACGTGTAAAATTCTCATTGGCCGACAGAACCACATGTCAGCTCCGCGTTGGCACAGCTGTCACTCATCCAATGGGCGAGATGCGCCTATGATATGTTGATACGTGGACCGGCCCAAAAGTGGCCCATAAAGATTAAATGGGCCGGCCCAACTAAAGGCCCACAAGATTTTGCAGACCATAATGGGCTGGCCCAGCTAAAGGTCCACAAGATTTTGCAGACCATAATGGGCTGGCCCAACTAAAGGCCCGCAAGATTTTGAAGACACTAGTGGGCCAACCCGTTAATAGGCTGCCATGTTTTGGGCCAAATGCCGGCCCATATTTGATCCAATCCATTAACAGCCTGCCACGTTCTGGGCCTAATAAGGGCCGATATGAGATCTGTCCCGTTAATAGCCTACCACGTTCCGGGCCATATTATGGCCCATATCAGATCCAGCCATTTAAGAGACTTTGGGCTAAATTATGGCCCATATCAGATTCGGCCCGTCAACTGGACGTTGTGCTTTTGGGCCCACTTGAGGCCCGGTTAGGATTTCTGTTTGCTAAAGGCTCATTTAGTAACACGGCCTATTATTAGTTTTGGCCTGTTAATGGCCGTTTAACATTTCGGCCTTATATTTATTTCGTCTTGTTAAAAGCCTGTCATATAGTTGGGCCTAACTATGGCCCGCTTTGCATCTGGCCTGCTCACAACCAATAATTTGATTGGGCCAAACAAGGACCGAGAGAATTTTGGCCTGTTAACGGCCCATGATGTAATTAGCACAATCATGGACCGGGGTCTATTTCGGCCTGCGGTCGGCCCATGAGCTGTTCGGCATGTTTCAGGCCCAACCTACTTTTCGGCCTAGTAAAAGCCCATTGAATTTTCTTGCAAAAATAGGGCCGGTGGTTTACTTGGCCTATTAAAGGCCCGAAACTACTAGTGGGCCAATTGACATTTAGGCCTGTTAACGGACCAAGATGACTGGGCCCATGATGCGTCCCATACATAGTGATTTGCATGGCGACCTGATTATGTACCGTAATTTTACGGTTCGACGGGTTTACTTTTCATGGAGCGAAGATAGGATATATATACAGTAAAATAACTGCAGCATCGTGAATAATAAAAACTAGACTATACAATAAAGAAATTATGGCATATTACATCCACTGGGCATCAAAGTTTGCCACTATGAAAATAAAGCACAAGCAGATAACAGATTACATACATTGGGCATCAAAGATCGCCACCAGTGCAAATAAATACACCGACAAAATAATATACAAAACCCACAACACTTCAATAGAGTTCAAGAAAGGTTAGCCCTGCTCGGGAGCTGCAGTGCAAGCAGTTGAGCAAGCTGATGACACTGCGGTTGTTTGACGCTTATATCCTCCTCACTCTGAAAGAGAAACAAGCAGACACATGACAGGTTTTGCACATATAAGTATCAGTGCTGACAATTCATCACATTTCTTATTGACGAATAAAGTGACACGGTTTAAAATAGCATTAACACAATATGGTATTGTTCAGGTTAAGACATGGCAGGAAATGACATTGTGAAGGAGTTGGAAGCTTCACGACACCACTGGATTACAGATCAAGAACTCACAAGCATCAATGGTTAGTGTGCTGTCAATTTATCCCATTTCAGATTGGCAAAGAAAGAGACAGTTTAAATAATATTAGAATGATATGACATTGTTTATAGTTAAGACATTGCAGAATATGACATTGTGCTGTAGTGGGTAGGTTCACCACACCACTGGACTACGGATCAAGAACAGAAGCATATATGCAGTGCAAAAGAAGATCACTTGCTCTGCATAGTTTAATTTACATGGTATGAAGAAGGAACTTGGTTGTACAGCTGAAAACTTAAATTGAGAAGGACAAACTTTATTTATGAACTACATAACAAACTTTAAACATGATATTTGATGCAAACACCAAAAATAAACAGCTGTTGCAGTCATGCCTAACCAAATATACACAACAAAGTTTGAAGGCTTGAGAAGGACAAACTTACATTAGTGGTGAAGACTGGCTCTATAAAGCCCTTGTCCATGCCGATGGGGGGGGGGCAATTCAAGAAGTTTACCACATAATCTTGTTCATAAGCATTGCCTTTATTCTACATTTTGTTAAGAGTAAATATAGATGTGATAATATAAGAAAAAATGGAGAATATTTAAGATAAGATGAAGAGTGATGCTACATAACCAAGTAGCTATAAATGTAAGTACAACGATACAGGCAAAAGGTATAGCCAAGAGCAATGCAGAGCTAAACTTCTTCAGTACCATCGGTGTTATCCAACCTTATGGTAAGAGTAAATATAGATCTAATGTGTAGAAAATGGAGGGAAAAGGAAAATCAGCTGCAGAGTGATGGTACATGAACAACTAGCTGTCAATATAAGTACACTGATAAAGGGCAGCAGGTACTTACAAGAACAATGCAGAGCTAAACTTTTTCATTGGCGTTGGATATATTCTACACTAATGTAACCATGCATACAGATCAGATAATTTGGAGAGAACAATTGATAAGCAAGCTATCATGCATATTGTGTCACATAATGAACCAGGTATGAATGCAAGTACAGTGATACAGGACAACAGGTACTAACAAGAGCAAAGCAGCGGGCAGCATATTTGTGATATCCTGTCGTCCTTTTCAAACCGGAATTCTTCTTCGAGCAGATTTCCTGCAAAAGAGATCCGTAAGGCACATGCGGAAAAGTAGAAGTTCAAATTGTCATTTGATGTCATAGATAGTACATCATCTTGGGAACGAGACCAGTGCATAACAAGGTTTTTCCATTCAATATCTTCTAAATTTAGCATAGGAGACTTCACCGGAAATTCGTTTATAGACTTTCTATCAAAGTGTGATTTCCTCAGGTAACACCGATACTGCTGCAATGCTTCCTTGAAAAGCGCATGCAAGCTTTGCTTGTCATGAATATCCACATTGACCCTTGCCTACTTACATAATGTAATGTAAATCATTGATGTGTTCAATTATTAGAAAATGGGAAAACAATCACCAAGAATAATAGCACTTACACGTAAGTGGGACAGGAAGATGTGAAAATGGTGTTTGTCTTCACTATAATCTTCCCATGATGGGAATATATGCACGTAGTCCCTAACAACATTGAAAGCATTGTCTTTTAAACTAGGAATAACTGGAATGGGGTTCCAAACTGCAGGAATTGGGCGTCTCTGCAGTTGGGATACGTCTTCGGCCGGTGGACTTGTTGTACTTCTTCCTGGAGTGGGATTTTTCTATGGTACGGCTGGTGCTATGGCAATTGAAATCGGCATACCTTTTGCTGGAGTGCAGGTCCTGTGTGGTGGTGCTAGTGAAGTATGGGTACAGTCTGCTAGAGTCAGTCCTATGTTTTGTGTCACTGGTTGTAGAGCCAATATAAGTGGGGTGTTGTCTGATTTCTTCGGCACCACCATGTTTTTCAAGGACTTTGCTGGTGCTCCTTCAGGTTCGGCAATCACCCTCTTCCTTTGTGATGTCTGATGCACAAGAACAACATTTTAGTGGAAAAACATTGTATGATGATAGATGGAATATGTACTGATAATGGATGGGCATGGCATCTTGACATATATGATGAGTAAACTAAGCAAACAGGAGTGCAACAAAGTAGAAGAAATGCAAGACACCTTATGCAAGATACGCGCAATCAATAAAACGTTGCCAAATTAGAACAGGCACCTTGATGGGTGAACAGGACAGGCCATCTGCTTTCGACTCCTCAAGGCCAGAATAGTCATTAGGATCATATTCTGAACAAGAATCTGCAGGTGAGGAGCGTATGAGTTGCATTGCATCCAGAAAGGCACTCATTGCCTTGGTGCCAATTTTGTTAGTCATTGCAGTGTTCAACAATATTCTTCTGATGCACGCACTTTGATATTCATTGTGATTTCGTACAATATCTAAGAAGCATGAAAACATAAACAGTAGTGAGATTATCTTTGTAATTCAGAGGATATTCTAATATAGGGCTCCCTGTAAACCCTTGTGTGCTATCACTGGATTCTGATGAGAGAGCCCATGTGTGCTGTAATATGGTGCGTGCATTAATATAGTCTGGCACAAGTACACAAAAAATAGGCTCCAGAAGTAAGGATAGTTGGCACATGATAGGTTCATAACTTACTATATAGAGAGTTTATTGCCAAACCATGATAACAAGAGCATACAGCAACTAGGCAGATCGTAGTGTACATAAAAGGGGTACACCATAACCAGGATATATAAATCAGGAAAGTGGATTTCGCTGGAAAATACGGTGTTGTATGGCCGCTACTAATTGAAAGCCTATCGATCACGTACATGCCAGCTCTATCAGCTGTTGACTGCAGATGTCCCTACTCCCCTTCCTGACAAGGAACATACTGTATGTACTAAATACAGAATAACAGAAGAGGAACATGTTAAAGAACAGAAGAGGAAGCATATTCTTGAGGTTCCGCTTCTTTGCATACAATGTTGGTTGCCCACTCATGATGAATCACAGCACCCAAAGAAATGCAATTCCATGCTTTCTCTCTATGTGGCCACATGCATTTGGAAAATCAAGTGGGAGCATTAACTGACCAATTAAATGTGTGTCTGTTAACTAATATCTGTATCATATCACAATTCGTATTTGAAGAAGTAAGCTTTAGACTTATGATTGGTGTGTTGTTTAGCTTCAAGAGTGGACTGCTGCTAGTGCGACACAAAGCAGCTACACAGATCATAGTGTAGATATAACGAGAAAACCGTAAGCATCACAAGTAAAATCAAGAAAGTGGAACTTGCTGGAAAATATGGGCTACTATTGCCGGTACGGCTAGAAAGGCTTCGGATACCAGCTCTCTTCAACTGAAGGTTCGGTACTGTTAATATCAGTGTAGCTCTCAAAGGCGACACAGGTCCCCGCATTTCCTTGCTAACCTTATAGGATTCAAGTGGGCAGGCCACTACAATTCCTATTCCTATGTTTAACAAATCCTACGAATCAAAGAGGCCCGAAGAGTTGAAAGTGTCCATCACAACCGACCGAATAGACCTCTACACTGCAAATGTCCCTGCTCCTCTTCACTACAAGGAACATACCGTACTACTATCGTACTCCCTCCGTTCCAAAATACAAGTCTTTGTAGAGATCTCCAATATGGATCACATACAGATGTATATAGATACATTTTAGAGTGTAGATTCACTCATTTTGCTCCATATGTAGTCCATGGTGGAATCTATACAAAGACTTGTATTTAGGAACGGAGAGAGTACTCATTAAAGCAGAACAAAAGAGGAACATGCTAAAGAAGAGCAAGCATATTTTGGATAATAAAATGTTCGTTGCGCAGTGCCCACACATGATGAACCAGAGCGCATTAAGAATGCAACTCCCTGGTGTCTCTCTATATGTGGTGCATGTGCTTTCGAAAGTAAAGTAGGAACATTAGCTGACCAATTAAACATTATCTGTTTTAGTAATATCAGCATCATATCAGATTTGTATTTGAGCAACACGTTTGGAATTATGAGTGGCACATTGTTTAGCTTGATGGATTGAGGAGCAGTGCTAAGTAGCTACAATGATGGTACTGAATATAAAGGAATGTCTGCACGCAAGCCGCGTGACTTTCGTCATTTGGGTCAGTCGACCATTTCAGGCGGTTGGATGAAGACCCTTGTCGGTGTCAAAACCGGCGGATCTCGGGTAGGGGGTCCCGAACTGTGCGTCTATGGCGGATGGTAACAGGAGGCGGGGGACACAATGTTTACCCAGGTTCGGGCCCTCTCGATGTAGGTAATACCCTACTTCCTGCTTGATTGATCTTGATGATATGAGTATTACAAGAGTTGATCTACCACGAGATCGTAGAGGCTAAACCCTAGAAGCTAGCCTATGGTATGATTGTTGTTGTCCTACGGACTAAACCCTCCGGTTTATATAGACACCGGAGGGGGCTAGGGTTACACAGAGTCGGTTACAAGGGAGGAGATCTACATATCCGTATTGCCAAGCTTGCCTTCCACGCCAAGGAGAGTCCCATCCGGACACGGGTCGAAGTCTTCAATCTTGTATCTTCATAGTCCAACAGTCCGGCCAAAGGATATAGTCCGGCTGTCCGAGGACCCTCTAATCCAGGACTCCCTCAGTAGCCCCCGAACCAGGCTTCAATGGCGATGAGTCCGGCGCGCAGATTGTCTTCGGCATTGCAAGGCGGGTTCTTCTCCAAATTCTGAATACTTGTTTGAGTAGTGTCCGGCTTCCATAAATGTTGCGCTCCTTGGCTTCCGCGCCTAATAATGGATATCCTCCACGCGTCGAGCGAATGCGAGAAGTCGGGGCATTTTTACATTTGCCACCCTAGCCATGTGGGTAAATCGCCTATTAAAGAGACGGGGATCCTCAGATCCAGATCACACCATCCTCCCACAACGAGTATCCATCGGAGCGCGCCCGGAAAAAATCCATTCCAACATGGCCGGCTATCGCAGCTCCTCCTCTCGCTCCTGTAGCCCTAAGCCCGGCAATTGGAAGAAGTGTTCCATCCCGCACAACCAATTAGTAGAGTTGCAGACCCAGGGATTTCTCCCTCCAGCGTATATGGTCCCCGTTCGAGCCGGGCTTGCCACCTATAATGGCGGGGAGCAAGCGTATAGCTTTCCCAACCCATCCTTGGGGGAGCGAGTATGCCTTGTCCCTTACTTATTAAGAGGGCTTGGATTTCCAATTCATCCGTTCCTCCGCGTGCTCCTGGAGTTCTATGGCCTCCAGCTGCATAATTTCACTCATGCCTCCATATTACACATTGCTGGCTATGTCGCCCTTTGCGAGTTGTTTCTGGGCTGCGGAGCTCATTTCGAGCTATGGAAGAGGCTATTATGCCTCGTACCCCGTACACAGGAGGGGTCGATATGTCAAGTGGGCGGAGTCGAGATATGGTGCATCGCCGGGACCGGATATATGTCTGGTACTCCGAAGAAGACGTCCGAAGATTGGCCTTCGGAGTGGTTTTATATGGAGGACGTCCCCCTTCCGGACCCTATTCGGATGGGTCTTCCTGAGTTCGACAATGCTCCCCTGAAGAAACGCTGCAGCTGGCACCCTTGGAGCCCCCAGGAGGACGATAACGGAGAAGTCCTTTACCTGATGGTCCGGATAAAAATGCTGGCTCAATCAGGACTGACAATAATCGAGGTTATGTCAATATGTATAATGCGGGGGGTACAGCCACTTCAATATCGGGGGCATCCCATGTGGCACTTTAACGTAGAAGATGATGCCACCCGCTGCGGTCGTAAGGGACTGGACTCAGTCGCTGCTCTCGCAAAAATCCTATCCGATTTGTACAAGGGAGAGGAAGAGGAGTTCATCCGCATTAAGCCATGGATGGATTCTCCATGTACAACCCTCCAAGCTGGGTGAGTTGTCACTTTTTACTCCCAACCTTCCCGCATTCTTCGTCATAAGTATTTACCTTGCCGTTTCATGGCAGGAACTGCGAAAAGCTGTAAGGGAGGTCCACAGCCTGCCTCCACAACCGGAGGACCCTGACCGGGCCCTCGATCCCGGACTCGAAGAGGATTCAGACATATTTGTGCAGCTGATCGACAGGACATTCTATCAATTGAGCTGCGATGATGCCATGGTGGCCATCATAGCCGACTATCCTGGACTACTCCCTGCATCGCATGTAAGTAAAACCGGAGTTCCAACTTCCGAGAAGGATCCCCTTTTCTACACTTCAACTACCGTACACATATGGTATCTTACAGGGAAGGCCCTCGGGACGCCATGCCGAACCCGCAGTGACTCGCCAACAAGGGGCACCGAAGCCGGGTAGGCTAAAAAGGAAGGCGGTCAGGACTGAGACACCGTCGCAGAGGTATGATACAGAACCTCGCTCCGTGGTTGTCGTCTTTTAAAATATAATAACGTCCATGTTTCCTAGTAGGAAAAACGCTCGCCGGACTATATCTGGAGAGGTTGCCGATCACGCCTCCACCAGTCGGGCTCCAGGGCCGGACATAGAGGTGGAAGCTAACATAGGGCGAACACCGGATGTTCCTCCTACAGAGGATGCGGATAGGCTATCCGCTACAAATTCCGAAGTGGAGAGCGCTATGAATCACAGGCGTCGCCGGGCCGTACTCCATGACGCTTGTTTCTCCCAAGAGGCATTTGATGCCTTCAACTCAGGAGACGCGTACATCCGTGCTGCTCAAAATGGTCTTGCTAGAGCCACGAACCAGTATGTAAAGGATATACTGGCAAGAAAATCTGATAATTATATATATATATATATATATATATATATCAGTAGCCCCTGAGACTTGAAACAGTTGACACAACTGATTTAAGGATCATTATTTGTGCAGGTTCTTACAGAGAAGAATACCCAATTGTCTCAAGAGCTGGAAGAGTGCAAACCCCAGCTACGGGCCGCAGTTGCCGCGCTGAAGGAGTCCGAGAAGGCCCCCTCTGGTAACACTTGTCTCTATTGCAAAGAATGACAGGTACCAGATAGTATGCGGCATGCATGCAAATCTAACAATAGATTCTGCAGATGACTCCGGAGTGAATCCGAAGGTCGAGGTAGGGAACGAGCCGCATGCCCAACGACAGCTAAAGGCTGGTGAGCGCGTGCTTAAAAAGGTTAGGCAGGAGAAAAACAATCTCCAAGATGCCAATATCCAGCTGGGCGTGGAACTGAAGGATGTTCGGGCCCAGCTTGCTGACTCCATAAAGGAGAATAAGAGGCTTCGACACGGCATTTTTAGTAAGTGTTTGAACAAACTTTTAAAGAGTTCGGCGAAGAAACCGGCTAACAGTCTTATATCTGCAGGTATGCTGACGGGTCGTCCAGAGGAGGAGATGCCCGGGTCCGCGGGTGATCTTCTGCCAGAGCTCTCACAACTGCACGAACAAGTTCGACAGGTGATGCAGGGCATTGCCCAAGCCTTGTGGCCATCCGTCTCCCTGCCAGGAGGCATGGGGGAGCTTTTAGAGAAGCTCAAGGGAGCGCGGTGGTGCTTCCAATTATGGAAGATATCAGCCTGCCGACAAGGTGCGAGGAAGCCTGGGCCATGGTGAAGACGCGGTATACCAAGGCCGACCCTAACCACATGGCCGAGGTCGGACCTGTGGGGCCTGATGGGAAGGAGATCCCCGTCAGTTTGGTGTATGACCAAGTAGAATTAGCCGCAAAGTATTCCCAACAGGATTGTAGGCTAGACAACCTGTTGGATGGTATAGTAGAAGAATTTAGTCAGTCTAAGTGACTGTGTACTTCAAGTGACATATATTGTCCCTAGCCAGATTGTAAATCATTTGTCATGGCGGACCTTTTCGCTTCGACCTCTGGACCCAATAGTCCGGAGTGTATCCGAATACCCGCTCAGTTATGTAAAAACCGGGGTACGCGTGGAAACCAGGCGTAGGGGTCATAAGTGCTTGAACAGACAAGTACCCAACTAGCTATGTTATATTACATGGATAGTAAGAAACATCTTCCAGGGAGAATAGTTCCGTTAAGGGTTCCTTTCCCTGGGTATGCATGCCCTAATGTGCATGTCCAAACTGCGAAAAGAGACGCAGGCTATAAGCATCCGGGGGCATGTATTAAAATAAATAAAAGTCATCTTTTGTTCACCGACCGAGTATTCCCTTAAGAACGCTAGCTTTCGGCTTCACCCAGTCTGAGGTACACATCCGGCTGACCCGGCAGTAACAATCGCAGAGGTGTTCCCCTCATGCCCTAGCCGAATTAACGGGAACGTAGGGCATAAACACAAGAGCCAGGCAACCCATCTTGGCCAAAACTTAAGTCATATCGATGCATATAATGGCGAAAAAGGTACATGTGGAAGAATAACACATGTGTGGGGCATAGAGCCTGGAAAATAGTTATATTAAGCTTCTGTATAAGAAGCCCCCAGGTATAATGAGCGCGGTTAGCGCGTCAAGATTGTGTATTCAAGACACAATTTAGCCTTTTAAGGCCTTGAAGAAAAAGGAAAAAAGAAAGAGATAAAAGACAGATAACGGATATGTAAAAAATTGACGGGGGTAAGGAGACGAACATAGAGTCCGGCACTAGGCGTAGAACCTTCGGAGTCTGGCTGCATTCCATGGGTTTGGCTTGAGTCAATTGTCCGATGCATCCCGCAGACGGTACCCTCCACCGGTCAGAACTTGGTCGATAATGAAGGGACCTTCCCATTTGGGCTTGAGCATGCTCTTTTTCTTCTCCGGTAGGCGTAGAACGAGTTTGCCAACGTTATAGGTTTTGGCCCATACTTCTCTGCTTTGATACCTTCGAGCCTGTTGCTGATAGAATGCGGAACGGGCTTTTGCCACGTCACGCTCCTCCTCCAGGGCGTCCAAACTATCCTGCCGATCAAGCTCGGCTTCTTTCTCTTCATACATGCGCACTCGAGGTGAGTCATGAATTATGTCGCAGGGCAGTACCGCCTCTGCGCCGTACACCATAAAAACGGTGTGTATCTGGTAGTGCGATTCGGCGTGGTCCGCAGCCCCCATAGTACGGAGTCGAGCTCCTCTACCCAGTGCATGTTTGATTCCTTTAAGGACCGCACTAATCTAGGTTTAATGCTACTCATGATAAGACCATTTGCTCGCTCAACTTGACCATTAGTTTGCGGGTGAGAGACAGAAGCATAATCGAGCTTGATGCCCATGTTGCTGCACCAAAGTTTTACCTCGTCGGCTGTAAAGTTCGAGCCGTTATCGGTGATGATGCTGTGGGGGACGCCATAACGTTGTACAACCCCAGATATGAAGTCTATCACTGGTCCGGGCCGTTTTAATTGGTTTGGCTTCTATCCATTTGGTGAATTTATCCACCATGACCAATAAGTATTTTTTCTTATGGCTTCCCCCTTTGAGGGGTCCGACCATATCAAGCCCCCAGACCGCAAAGGGCCAAGTAATGGGGATTGTTTGGAGAGCGGTAGGCGGCATATGGCTTTGGTTTGCAAAAAGCTGGCAACCGACGCAACGTTGGACAAGGTCTTGTGCGTCTGCTCGAGCCGTCGGCCAGTAGAAACCTGTACGGAAGGCCTTGCTTACAAGGGCCCGAGCTGCGGCATGGTGGCCGCCAAGTCCAGCATGAATTTCTGCCAAAAGTTTCCGCCCTTCTTCTTCGGGGATGCACCTTTGAAGGACTCCGGTAGCGCTTTTCTTATAAAGCTCTCCCTCGTGGACCTTGTAGGCTTTAGACCGCCGCACAATGCAATGTGCCTCGTTTGGGTCCTCAGGTAGTTCCTGCCTAGTTAGGTAGGCCAGGAAGGGTTCTGTCCACGGGGCGATGACAGCCATAATCACGTGGGCGGAAGGTGTTATTTCGGTGGCGGAGCCTCCGATTACGTTAGAGTGTTCGGTATCTGGTGTTGTGGCCAAGTTCGGACTATTGTTGCTGGTCTCTCCTTCCCATACCATGGATGGCTTAAACAACCTTTCCAAGAAGATATTGGGTGGGTCAGGGTCGCGCTTAGCGCCGATGCGGGGGAGGATGTCCGCCTCTTGATTGTTTTCTCGGACCACATGGTGGAATTTGAGCCCCTCGAACCGAGCTGACATTTTGAGGATGGCGTTGCGGTAAGCCGCCATTTTTGGATCCTTGGCGTCAAAGTCTCCATTTATCTGAGATATTGCGAGGTTCGAGTCCCCACGCGCCTCCAGGCGTTGAATGCCCATGGAGACTGCCATCCGGAGACCGTGTAACAGGGCCTCATACTCATTCGCATTGTTGGAGTCTGTGTATAATATTTGGAGTACGTACTGGACTGTATCTCCGGTGGGGGATGTCAGGACAACGCCTGCCCCCAGACCTGCCAGCATCTTTGAACCGTCAAAGTGCATGATCCAATTGGAGTACGCGTCGTACTCTTTAGGGAGTTCGGCTTCTGTCCATTTGGCCACGAAATCAGCCAGTACTTGTGACTTAATGGCTCGCCGTGGTTTGTATGTTATGTCGAACGGGAGGAGCTCGATAGCCCATTTAGCAATCCTGCCCGTGGCATTGCGGTTGTTTATTATCTCATTGAGTGGTACTTCAGATGCCACCGTAATTGAACACCCTTGAAAGTAGTGCCGTAATTTCAGGGATGCCATGAAGACCGCGTATGCTATCTTTTGATAATGTGGGTACCATGATTTGCATGGAGTGAGGACAGTGGATACATAGTACACCAACTTTTGAAGCAGGAACTTATGTCCGTCCATCTCTCGTTCCACGACGAGCACTGCGCTTACAACTTGGTGTGTTGCCGCTATATACAGCAACATTGGTTCGCCGACATTTGGCGCGGCCAAGATTGGGTTGGTGGCCAGGATGGCTTTTATTTCTTCCAATCCGCCCGTGGCCGCATCCGTCCACTCGAAGTGTTCGGTGCACCGAAGAAGGCGATAAATGGGTAGTGCCTTTTCTCCTAATCGGGAGATAAAGCGGCTTAAGGCCGCCACGCATCCAGTTAGTTTCTGAATTTGCTTGAGGTCTGTTGGGATAGCCAACTGTGACAGAGCTCGGATTTTAGCCGGATTTGCTTCGATTCCTCTACTGGAGACGATGAATCCCAGGAGCTTTCCGGCGGGCACGCCAAAAACGCATTTTTCCGGATTGAGCTTGATGTCGTATGTTCGGAGATTGTCGAACGTGAGCCTCAAGTCGTCTATTAAGGATTCTACGTGTCTGGTTTTAACGACCACATCATCTACGTATGCCTCCACTGTTTTGCCGATCTGTGTTTCCAGGCATGTCTGAATCATGCGTTGATAGGTTGCACCGGCGTTCTTAAGCCCGAAAGGCATGGTGTTAAAATAGAAGGGGCCGTATGGGGTGATAAATGCCGTTGCGGCTTGGTCAGACTCCACCATCTTGATTTGATGGTATCCGGAGTATGCGTCGACGAAACACAATGAATCGTGTCCTGCGCTAGCATCGATAATTTGATCGATGCGGGGGAGGGCTAAGGGATCCTTGGGGCAAGCCTTGTTGAGGTCCTTGAAATCGACGCATAGGCGCGAGGATTTATCCTTCTTTGGTACCATCACCAGGTTTGCTTGCCAGTCCGGGTGTTTTATTTCTCTAATGAATCCGGCCTCCAGTAACTTGGCTAGCTCCTCTCCCATGGCTTGTCGCTTAGGTTCAGAGAAACGCCGAAGAGTCTGCTTGACCGGCTTGAATCCCTTTAGAATGTTAAGGCTATGCTCGGCCAACCTGCGTGGGATTCCTGGCATGTCTGAAGGATGCCAGGCGAATATGTCCCAATTCTCACGCAGGAACTCCCGTAGTGTGGCGTCTACAGCGGGGTTTAACTGTGCCCCAATGGATGTTGTTTTTGTAGGGTCCGTTGGGTGGACTTGGAATTTGACTATTTCATCCGCTGGTTTAAAAGAGGTCGACTTGGATCTTTTGTCGAGTATCACGTCGTCCCTGTCCACCGTGGATCGCAGCGCAGTTAATTCCTCGGCTGCGAGGGCTTCGGATAACGCCTCGAGGGCCAGTGCGGCTGTTTTGTTTTCGGCGCGTAGTGCTATGTCCAGATCACTAGCTAGAGTGATGATTCCATTGGGCCCGGGCATCTTGAGCTTCATGTACCCGTAATGGGGTATGGCTTGGAAGATCGTGAATGCCTCCCGCCCTAGAAGGGCGTGGTATCCGCTATTGAACGGGGCCACTTGGAATGTGATTTCTTCGGACCTATAATTCTCCGGCGTGCCGAATACCACATCTAGTGCGATTTTCCCAGCACATCGTGCCTCCCGACTAGGGATGATTCCTCTGAAGGTCGTGCTGCTTTGCTCAATGCGACTTCTGTCTATTTCCATTTTTTGAAGAGTCTCCTCATAGATGAGGTTTAATCCGCTGCCGCCGTCCATCAGCACTTTAGTAAGCCGGAAGCAGTCCACAACTAGACTAAGGACCAAGGCGGCTGGTGCTCGGGCTGTTCGGAATTTAGTTTCGTCACTAGCATTGAAGGTGATAGCCGTATCGCTCCATGGATTTATTGATGCCACGTGGCAGACTTCGGCAAGGCTGCGGAGTGCTCGCTTACGCCTATTATTTGAGGCGAAGGTCGCGAAGACTGTCAATACTGTATTGTTGTTCTCCACGGGATGGTGCTCTGCGGTATTGTTAATGAGGAGATCCTCACCGCTCTTGGCCACCTGCCGGAGTACCCAACATGCTCTAAGGCTGTGTGTTGGTATGGTATCCGCTGTACTGTGAATTTTGCATGGCCCATTAAGCCATCCCTCCAATACGGTTCCACGCCCTGTAGTGGGCTTTTGCTTCTTTGTAATTGGGTCGGGCGACTTACGAGAGTGCACCCTTTTAGTTCAGACTGGGGGTTTTGTCAGAGCCGGAGCATCCCAAAATTTTGTTTGGGTTTTCCAGGCGCTTTCCATCGCACAGTACTTCCGTACTATGGCCGCCAAGTCAGCGAAGTGTGCTATGTCACGGCGACTTATGGCGTTGAGGATTCACTTGTCCGTGCAATTATTGCAAAAGAATGAAATTGCGTCTTCCTCCCGACAGTCCTTGACCTTGTTCATTACAAGGAGGAATCTGGCCCAATAGTGGTGTACTGTCTCCTAGGGCTCTTGTCTAATGTGGGAAAGATCGTTTATATCTGGGTGGGTGGGTGGATTTAAGTCCGAACCTTGACCCGATCTGAGACCCAGGGGCGGAGGAGTTTCCGTTCTTGGAAGTTCGGGCTCCGGGATGTTGCCCAATAGGTCTGGCCCGCTGCCTGATTCTAGGTTCAGGGTTTGGGCGATGTCCTCCCATAGACGGGTATCCGGCTCGGAGAGCTCGGGAATCCGGACATAGTGTGTCCTCAAGATAGAGGAAGAATCACCGCATTGCTCCTCCACCACCGCTATCTGATGGGTGACCGGCGGGGAGTTAATCTCCGTTTGGTCGGGTTTAAGCCCGATCTGATCATAGTCTGTAGCGACTCCCAAGGCGGCGATGCGATCCAAGAGCTTGTTCAAGGAATAGAGATCTATTGGATCTAACTGCTCGGCGAGTCCCGAGCCGACGGGGAGGCTGTTTTCGATGACCCGAGATTCATCGTTGGCGCAGCGGCCGAACAGGCGGTCATGACGAAACCGCCTAGTCGGAGTGTTTGGCCTACAGCCAGGGCTCCCCCAGAGGTGATGTTGTCCTTGACAACAAGGCGAGCCATCCAGCCTTATGATGACGGCACAGTGGAACTCTCAATGAAAGCACCAATGTCAGTGTCAAAACTGGCGGATCTTGGGTAGGGGGTCCCGAACTGTGCGTCTAAGGCGGATGGTAAGAGGAGGCGGGGGACATAGTGTTTACCCAGGTTCGGGCCCTCTCGATGGAGGTAATACCCTACTTCCTGCTTGATTGATCTTGATGATATGAGTATTACAAGAGTTGATCTACCACGAGATCATAGAGGCTAAACCCTAGAAGCTAGCCTATGGTATGATTGTTGTTGTCCTATGGACTATACCCTCCGGTTTATATAGACACCGGAGGGGGCTAGGGTTACACAGAGTCGGTTACAAGGGAGGAGATCTACATATCCGTATTGCCAAGCTTGCCTTCCACGCCAAGAAGAGTCCCATGCGGACACGGGTCGAAGTCTTCAATCTTGTATCTTCATAGTCCGGCAGTCCGGCCAAAGGATATAGTCCGGCTGTCCGAGGACCCCCTAATCCAGGACTCCCTCAACCCTACGTCTCCTAACCCTTTTCTTCCTCGTCTCTAATTCTTCCCCTACAGAACACCGCACGGGCCGCTGGCCGAACCACCGGCCCCGACCACCCCCGCCCTCCCCTGAATCGCCCCCAACACCTGTGTTCCTCCGCCACCCCACCCCACCCCCACCCGCGTGGAGTTTTCTTCGTTCGGCGAGTGATACGTCTACAACGTATCTATAATTTTTGATTGTTCCATGTTGTTATATTATCAATCTTGGATGTTTTATAATCATTTTATATCATTTTTTGGTACTAACCTATTGACATAGTGCCAAGTGCCAGTTGCTGTTTTCTGCATGTTTTTTACATCGCAGTAAATCAATACCAAACGGAGTCCAAATGCAATGAATTTTCACGGAGATTTTTTATGGACTTGAAGACACCCAATGGGCCAAGGCTGCGCCTGGGGGGGGTGCTCCGAGGGGAGCACAACCCACCAGGGCGCTCCAGGAGGCCCAGGCGCGCCCTGGTGGGTTTGTGCCCGCCTTAGGTGCCCCCGGACCACCTCTTTGCTCTATAAATACCCCAATATTCCAGAAACCATAGGGGAGTCGACGAAAATCAATTCCAGCCGCCGCCGCAGAGTCCAGAACCACCAGATCCAATCTAGACACCATCACGGAGGGGTTCACCACTTCCATTGGTGCCTCTCTGATGATGCGTGAGTAGTTCTTTGTAGACCTTCGGATCCGTAGATAGTAGCTAGATGGCTTCCTCTCTCTCGCCGAATTCTCAATACAATGGTCTCTTGGAGATCCACATGATGTAACTCTTTTTGCGGTGTGTTTGTTGGGATTGGATGAACTTTGAGTTTATGATCAGATCTATCTTTTTATATCCATGAAAGTTATTTGAGTTTATTTGATCTCTTTTATGTGTGATTGCTTATAGCCTGTATTTCTTCTCCGATATTTGGGTTTTGTTTGGCCAACTTGATCTATTTATCTTGCAATGGGAAGAGATGCTTTGTAGTGGGTTCGATCTTACGATGTTTGATCCCAGTGACAGAAGGGGAACCGACACGTATGTATCGTTGCTACTAAGGATAAAACGATGGGGTCTATCTCTACATAGATAGATCTTGTCTACATCATGTCATCGTTCTTATTGCATTAGTCCATTTCTCCATGAACTCAATACACTAGATGCATGCTGGATAGCGGTCTATGTGTGGAGTAATAGTAGTAGATGCAGGCAGGAGTCGGTCTACTAATCTTGGACGTGATGCCTATATAATGATCATTGCCTGGATATTGTCATGATTATTTGAAGTTCTATCGATTGCCCAACAATAATTTGTTCACCCACTGATACGTCTCCAACGTATTTATAATTTTTGATTGTTCCATGCTATTATATTATCTGTTTTGGATGTTTAATGGGCTTTAATATGCTCTTTTATATTATTTTTGGGACTAACCTATTAACCGGAGGCCCAGTGCCAGTTTCTTTCTTTTTGCCTATTTTAGAGTTTCGCAGAAAAGGAATACCAAACGAAGTCCAAACGGAATGAAACCTTCTTTCTTGGACCGAAAGCAATCCAGAAGACTTGGAGTTGAAGTCTGGAACGCCACGAGGAGGCCACGAGGCAGGAGGGCGTGCCCAGGGGGGTAGGCGCGACCCCGAACCTCGTGGGCCCCTCGTAGCTCCATCGACATACTTCTTTCGCCTATATATACTCTTATGCCCTAGATCGATCAGAGAGAGCCACGAAACCAGTTTTCCACCGCCGCAACCTTCTGTACCAGTGAGATCCCATCTTGGGCCTTTTCCGGCGATCTGCCGGAGGAGGAATCAATCACGGAGGGCTTCTACATCAATACCATTGCCTCTCTGATGAAGCGTGAGTAGTTTACCACAGACCTTTGGGTCCATAGTTATTACCTAGATGGCTTCTTCTCTCTCTTTGATTCTCAATACAAAGTTCTCCTCAATGTTCTTGGAGATCTATTCGATGTAATACTCTTTTGCGGTGTGTTTGCCGAGATCCGATGAATTGTGGATTTATGAACAAGATTATCTATGAATATTATTTGGTTCTTCTCTGAATTCTTATATGCATGATTTGATATCTTTGCAAGTCTCTTCGAATTATCGGTTTAGTTTGGCCTACTAGATTGATCTTTCTTGCAATGGGAGAAGTGCTTGGCTTTGGGTTCAATCTTGCGGTCTCCTTTCCCAGTGACAGTAGGGGCAGCAAGGCACGTATTGTATTGTTGCCATCGAGGATAAAAATATGGGGTTTATATCATATTGCTTGAGTTTATCCCTCTACATCATGTCATCTTGCTTAAAGCGTTACTCTGTTCTTTTGAACTTAATACTCTAGATGCATGCTGGATAGCGATCGATGTGTGGAGTAATAGTAGTAGATGCAGAATCGTTTCGGTCTACTTGACACAGACGTGATGCCTATATTCATGATCATTGCCTTAGATATCTTCATAACTATGCGCTTTTCTATCAATTGCTCGGCAGTAATTTGTTCACCCACCGTAATGCATGCTATCTTGAGAGAAGCCACTAGTGAAACCTATGCCCCCCGGGTCTCTTTCTTATTATACTGCATCTCTTTTATTTACATTGCATCTCATTTACTATTTTGCAATCTTTACTTTCCAATCTATACAACAAAAATACCAAAAATATTTACTTTACTATCTTTATTAGATCTCACTTTTGCGAATGACCGTGAAGGGATTGACAACCCCTTTATTGTGTTGGTTGCAAGGTTCTTGATTGTTTGTGCAGGTACTAGGTCACTTGTGCGTTGTCTCCTACTGGATTGATACCTTGGTTCTCAAAACTAAGGGAAATACTTACGCTACTTTGCTGCATCACCCTTTCCTCTTCAAGGGAAAACCAACGCATGCTCAAGAGGTAGCAAGAAGGATTTCTGGCGCCGTTGCCAGGGAGATCTACGCCAAGTGAAGACATACCAAGTACCCATCATAAACTCTTCTCCCTCACATTACATTATTTGCCATTCGCCTCTCGTTTTCCTCTCCCCCACTTCTAAAACGATTTTCGAAAACCATTGCCTTTTCTTCGCCCCTCTTCCATTCGTCTCTTTTCGCTAGCCTCTTGTTTGTTCGTTCTTAGTGCGGTTTGTTGCTATCATGTCTGAAACTGGGGCGTTATCATTGAAAAGGATAGTAGTAACGATGGGGGAAACTTTGATGCTTTTGTAATCCTCATGAAGAACCTACTATTTTACACACGAAAAAGTTTCGGATTGGTAGTGGTAATATTATTGGAAAAGGAGTTATTCAAGATTTCTTTACTTGCGCCGGTGCTTTGCCCACTATGGGTGGGTCTATTCTTCATAGAACTAGTAGTCTTGCGGATGCTATATCTTTGCTCGTGGTTGAACTTGAAAGATAATTTATCCACATGCATCCTTGCATACAAAGGATTTTTCTAGAATTTTCCAATATTGAGCATTCTTCTGTTAAGCGAGCAGCTTCCATCTTTTTAGCACATGAGTTCAGATTTATAATAAAAGAGGCCAACGAAATTTTTGCGCATTATAGGGTGGATGCTGGCCGTCCTCCCATAGAAGCAATCCTTTTTAATCAAGAAGACATAGTGTTTACGATCTTTAGATCATGTTGCTTATAATGAAAACCTTAGAAAAAAGGTCCCTACCGATGTTCTAGTTGACAGGATTTTTGAACTTAATGATAATTTTGCTATTCAGAATAATGGGTTAGGTTTTTCTCTTGAACAAAGGCTCATGACTTTTTGCCAAAAGAATGCCTATAATGATGAATTGGTTGTGCAATATGAGGGGCCAAAGGAGGAACCAATACGTCCCAAGCATGATCTTGGGGACTTTTGTCCCATTAATTTATACCTTTTGATTATTTTTGCCTACCACAAAGAAAACTGGCTGCTGAACGTAGGGAGTATGATATGAGTTTTCTCGATTTGCCTTATCATTATTATGACAATACCTAGATCTATTCTTGCTTTTATGCCTAGCTAGGGGCGTTAAACGATAGCGCGTGTTGGGAGGCAACCCAATTTTATTTTTGTTATTTACTTTTTGTTCCTGTTTAGTAATAAATAATTCATCTAGCTTCCGTTTAGATTGTGATTTTATGTTTTAATTAGTGTTTGTGCCTAGTAGAACCAATAGGATCTTCTTGGGTGATAGTTGTTTGATCTTGCTGAAAAAGACAGAAACTTTGCGCTCACAAAAATAATTGTTAAAATTCACCAGAACGTGATAAAATGCTAATTATTTTTGAAGTAGATCAATATACAAATTATCCAGGTTTTCCTAGTTTTTCAGAATTTTTGTAGTTCCAGAAGTATTCGAACAAATCAGGTTGCTACAGATTGTTCTGTTTTGACAGATTCTGTTTTTCGTGTGTTGTTTGCTTATTATGATGAATCTATGAGTAGTATCGGGGGGTATGAACCATAGAGAAGTTGGAATACAGTAGGTTTAACACCAATATAAATAAAGAATGAGTTCATTACAGTACCTTAAAGTGGTGGTTTATTTTCTTATAATAACGGAGCTCATAAGATTTTCTGTTGAAGTTTTGTGTTGTGAAGTTTCCAAGTTTTTGGGTAAACATTTGATGGATTCTGGAATAAGGAGTGGCAAGAGCCTAAGCTTGGGGATGCCCAAGGCACCCCAAGGTAAACTTCAAGAACAACCAAAAGCCTAAGCTTGGGGATGCCCCGGAAGGCATCCCCTCTTTCGTCTTCGTCTATCGGTAACTTTAGTTGAGGCTATATTTTTATTCACCACATGATATGTGTTTTGCTTGGAGCGTCTTGTATGATTTGAGTCTTTGATTTTTAGTTTACCACAATCATCCTTTCTGTACACACCTTTTGGGAGAGACACGCATGAATCGGAATTTATTAGAATACTCTATGTGCTTCACTTATATCTTTTGAGCTAGATAATTTTGCTCTAGTACTTCACTTATATCTTTTTAGAGGAGGGTGGTGGTTTTATTTTATATAAATTATTGATCTCTCATGCTTCACTTATATTATTTTGAGAGTATTTTAGAACAGCATGGTAATTTTCTTTGGCTATAAAACTAGTCCTAATATGATGGGCATCCAAGATGGGTATAATAAAAACTTTCATATAAAGTGCGTTGAATGCTATGAGAAGTTTGATGCTTGATGATTGTTTTCAGACATGAGGATGGTGATATTAGAGTCATGCTAGTAGATTAATTGTGAATTCGAGAAATACTTGTGTTGAGGTTTGCAAGTCCCGTAGCATGCACGTATGGTAACTGTTGTGTAACAAATTTGAAGCATGAGGTGTTTCTTTGATTGTCTTCCTTATGAGTGGCGGTCGGGGATGAGCGATGGTCTTTTCCTACCAATCTACCCCCCTATGAGCATGCGCATAGTGCTTGGTTTGATGACTTGTAGATTTTTGCAATAAGTATGTGAGTTCTTTATGACTAATGTTGAGTCCATGGATTATACGCACTCTCACCCTGCCACCATTGCTAGCCTCTCTAGTACCGTGCAACTTTCGCCGGTACCATAAACCCACCATTTACCTTCCTCAAAACAGCCACCATACCTACCTATTATGGCATTTCCATAGCCATTCCGAGATATATTGCCATGCAACTTTCCACCGTTCCGTTTATTATGACACGCTTCATCATTGTCATATTGCCTTGCATGATCATATAGTTGACATCGTATTTGTGGCAAATCCACCATTAAATTTTTTTCATACATGTCTCTCTTGATTCATTGCACATCCCGGTACACCGCAGAGTCACTCATATAGAGTCATATTTTGTTCTAAGTATCGAGTTGTAATCCTTGAGTTGTAAATAAATAGAAGTGTGATGATCATCATTATTAGAGCATTGTCCCGTGTGAGGAAAAAAAGAGAGGCCAAAGAAGCCAATGAAAAAAAGAGAGGCCAAAGAAGCCAAACAAAAAAGAGAGAGAGAAAAAGAGAGAAGGGACAATGCTACTATCCTTTTTCCACACTTGTGCTTCAAAGTAGCACCATGATCTTCATGATAGAGAGTCTCTTATTTTGTCACTTTCATATACTAGTGGGAATTTTCGTTATAGAACTTGGCTTGTATATTCCAATAATGGGCTTCCTCAAAATGCCCTAGGTCTTCGTGAGCAAGAAGTTGGATGCACACCCACTTAGTTTCTTTTGTTGAGCTTTCATACATTTATAGCTCTAGTGCATCCGTTGCATGGCAATCCCTACTCACTCACATTGATATCAATTGATGGGCATCTCCATAGCCCATTAATACGCCTAGTTGATGTGAGACCATCTTCCTCTTTTTTGTCTTCTCCACAACCACCACTCTATTCTACCTATAGTGCTATGTCCATGGCTCACGCTCATGTATTGTGTGAAAGTTGAAAAAGTTTGAGAATAATAAAGTATGAAACAATTGCTTGGCTTGTCATCGGGGTTGTGCATGATTTGAACATTTTGTGAGACGAAGATGGAGCATAGCCAAACTATATGATTTTGTAGGGATGAACTTTCTTTGGCCATGTTATTTTGAGAAGATATGATTACTTGGTTAGTATGCTTGAACTATTATTATTTTTATGTCAATATTAAACTTTTGTCTTGAATCTTTCGGATATTAACATTCATGCGACAATAAAAAAATACATTGATAATTATGTTAGGTAGAATTCCACATCAAAAATTCCGTTTTTATCATTTACCTACTCGAGGACGAGCAGGAATTAAGCTTGGGGATGCTTGATACGTCTCCAACGTATCTATAATTTTTGATTGTTCCATGCTATTATATTATCTGTTTTGGATGTTTAATGGGCTTTAATATGCTCTTTTATATTATTTTTGGGACAAACCTATTAACCGGAGGCCCAGTGGCAGTTTTTGTCTTTTTGCCTATTTTAGAGTTTCGCAGAAAAAGAATACCAAACGGAGTCCAAACGGAATGAAACCTTGTTTCTTGGACCGAAAGCAATCCAGAAGACTTGAAGTTGAAGTCTGGAACGCCACAAGGCGGCCACGAGGTAGGAGCGCGCGCCCAGGGGGGTAGGTGCGCCCCCACCCTCATGGGCCCCTCGTAGCTCCACCGACGTACTTCTTTTGCCTATATATACTCTTATACCCTAGATCAATCAGAGAGAGCCACGAAACCACTTTTCCACCGCCGCAACCTTCTGTACCAGTGAGATCCCGTCTTGGGGCCTTTTCCGGCGATCTGCCGGAGGGGGAATCGATCACGGAGGGCTTCTACATCAACACCATTGCCTCTTCGATGAAGTTTGAGTAGTTTACCACAGACCTTCGAGTCCCTAGTTATTAGCTAGATGGCTTCTTCACTCTCTTTGATTCTCAATACAAAGTTCTCCTCGATGTTCTTGGAGATCTATTCAATGTAATACTCTTTTGCGGCGTGTTTGCCGAGATCCGATGAATTGTGGATTCATGAACAAGATTATCTATGAATATTATTTGGTTCTTCTCTGAATTCTTATATGCATGATTTGATATCTTTGCAAGTCTCTTTGAATTATCGGTTTAGTTTGGCCTACTAGATTGATCTTTCTTGCAATGGGAGAAGTGCTTAGCTTTGGGTTCAATCTTGCGGTGTCCTTTCCCAGTGACAGTAGGGGCAACAAGGCACGTATTGTATTGTTGCCATCGAGGATAAAAAGATGGGGTTTATATAATATTGCTTGAGTTTATCCCTCTACATCATGTCATCTTGCTTAAAGCGTTACTCTATTCTTTTGAACTTAATTCTCTAGATGCATGCTAGATAGCGGTCGATGTGTGGAGTAATAGTAGTAGATGCAGAATCGTTTCGGTCTACTTGACACGGACGTGATGCCTATATTCATGATCATTGCCTTAGATATCTTCATAACTATGCGCTTTTCTATCAATTGCTCGGCAGTGATTTGTTCATCCATCGTAATACATGCTATCTTGAGAGAAGCCACTAGTGAAACCTATGGCCCCGGGGTCTCTTTCTTATTATATTGCATCTCTTTTATTTACATCGCATCTCGTTTACTATTTTGCAATCTTTACTTTCCAATCTATACAACAAAAATACCAAAAAAATATTTACTTTACTATCTTTATTAGATCTCACTTTTTTGAATGACCGTGAAGGGATTAACAACCCCTTTATCGCATTGGTTGCAAGGTTCTTGATTGTTTGTGCAGGTACTAGGTGACTTGTGCGTTGTCTCCTACTGGATTGATACCTTTGTTGTCAAAACTGAGGGAAATACTTATGCTACTTTGCTGCATAACCCTTTACTCTTCAAGGGAAAACCAACTCATGCTCAAGAGGTAGCACCCACCATTTGCTATTTTTCTCGAGAGAAGCCACTAGTGAAACCTACGGCCCCCGGGTCTCTTTCTCATATTATTTGCCTTTGCGATCTATTTTCCTTTGCTTTTATTTCCTGATCTATTAAACTATAAATACAAAAATACCTTGGTGTGTTTTATTCTTATTTATTTTATTTGGCGTTCGATCTATCAATCTATTACAACTTTCTCCCGTCCATGTGCCAATTTCTGGCGCCGTTACCCAAAAGGGATTGACAACCCTTTTACACGTCGGGTTGGGAGTGGTTTTTATTTGTGTGCAGGTGTTGTTTACGTTGTGTTGCTTGGTTCTCCTACTGGTTCGATAACCTTGGTTTCATCACTGAGGGAAATACCTACCGCTGCTGTGCTGCATCATCCCTTCCTCTTTGGGGAAATACCGACGTAGCTTCGAGCCGCATCAAAAGGAATTTCTGGCGCAGTTGCCGGGGAGGATCTTCAACATATACTAGGTTTCTAATCACAAATCTCATCTCCTCACAATTTACATTTCCATTTGCCTCTCGTTTTCCTCTCCCCCACTTCACAAAAATTTGCCGTTTTATTTAGCCTCTTTTTGTTCGCCTTTTTCTCGTCAGATCTTTTGTTTGCTTGTGTTACCATGTGCCTTCTATTTGCTTGCATCTTTGCTTGATAAAAATCTATTGTTATGGATCCTCATCCACTTGCTAATCTTTTCAAAAGATCCAATTATAATGAACAGTGCTAGTGAATTGAGTTCACTAGATTATCTTTATGAAGTTTTGCTTGAGATTCGTGAATATGAAAATTGTGATGGAGAAATTTATAAAGTGATTCATGATAGATCCTTGAATGAAAAGCATGATTGGAATGATTTTACTATAAATTCTATTAATGTCAATTGTGCTAATAATATGCAAAACCCCAAGCTTGGGGATGCTAATTTTGCTATGTCCACTACTTATTGCAATGATCATGATTGGGGTGATTTTCCTTATGATCTTGAAAATTTATTTAAGCCTCATGATGAATATATATAATAATGTTTGCAATAATACTGAAAGTGGGTTTGGAAGAGCGTCCACTTAGGTAAAAATAATCCCACATATTTGGAGAGTGTTCAATCTTATGAATTTTTTGATGAAAGTGGGTTTGGAGAGGTCATGACTTTAGTTGATGTTAATCCCACTATTTTGGAAGACTATCATGAAGAGAAAATTTTATATGATAGCTATATTGTTGAATTTGAGTATGATCCTACATGTAATTATTATGAGAGAGGAAAATATGGTTGTGGAAATTTTCATGTTACTAAATTACCTCTTGTTTTGTTGAGATCATCAATGTTTTATCTCTCTTCTTTGCATATGTTAGATGTTTCTTATCGTGATAATTTGTTTTCTTATAAAATTCCTATGCATAGGAAGTATGTTAGACTTAAATGTGTTTGTCATATGTTTCATGATGCTCTCTTTGTGTTCCAATTCTTATCTTTGGTGTGAGCATCGTTGAAATCTTATGCCTAGCTAAGGGCGTAAAACTATAGCGCTTGTTGGGAGGCAACCCAATGAATAAAATTTATTTTTGCTTTTTGCTTTCTGTTATTGAGTGTTAGCACAATTATGCTACTGTTTTGATTGTGTTTTTTGTGTTTTAATTAGTGTTTGTGCCAAGTAAAGCCTTTAGGATCTTCTTGGGTGATAGTTGTTTGATCTTGCTGAAAAACAGAAACTTTTGCGCTCACGAAAACAATTATCACTTTTTAACAGAGTGTAATAAAATTCCAATTCTTTTTGTAGAAGATTAATATACAAATTACTCAGGTCGTCCTAATTTTTCAGAATTTTTGGAATTTCAGAAGTATTCGAAATATCCAGATTGCTATAGACTGTTCTGTTTTTGACAGATTCTGTTTTTCTTTGCACTGTGTGCTTGTTTTGATGGCTCTATGGTTTTCTTTGATGAGTTTTTGCTATAGAAAAGTTGGAATACAGTAGATATAATGCAAAAA
This sequence comes from Triticum aestivum, assembly GCF_018294505.1. NCBI lineage: Eukaryota > Viridiplantae > Streptophyta > Magnoliopsida > Poales > Poaceae > Triticum > Triticum aestivum. The sequence continues at coordinate 171,063,745 of NC_057814.1, forward strand.
CAAAATATGAATTGGTTTGCTACAGTACTTATAGTAGTGATTTGTTTTCTTGTACTAACAGATGTCGCGAAGGTTTTGTTGAGTTTTGTGTGATTTAAGTTTTAAAGTTTTGGGTTATCTTACGATGGATGAAGGAATATGGTGTAAGAAGAGCCTAATCTTGGGGATGCCACACATACCAAGCTATTATCCAAAAGAGAGCAAGCAACTAAGCTTGGTGATGCCCTGAGTGGCATCCCCTCTTTCTTCTAACGACCATCGGTATTTTACTCGAAGCTATATTTTTATTCGTCACATACTATGTGTTTAGCTTGGAGCGTCTTGTATGATGTGAGTCTTTGCTTTTTTTATTTTGTGTTTTAAGTCTTGATTCCTTGCTGTACACACCTATTTGAGAGAGCCAAAATTATGTCATGACTTGTTAGGATTGCTCGCTATGCTTCACTTAAATTTTTATGATCTATGGACTTGCTCTAGTGCTTCACTTATATCTTTTTGAGCATGGTGTGCTTTAGTATTTTTGAAGAAATGCTCTCTTGCTTCACTTAGATTCATTTGAGAGTTAGTAAAAGTTTCAAGAAATTCTCTCTTGCTTCACTTAAATTAATTTGAGAGAAAGAAAAATTATGCTCATGATCTTTACTTATATTTGTTTGAGCTTGTCAAAAGCAACATATGAAAATTAGTTCCAAAGTGATAGATATCCAATAAGGATATAATAAAAACTTTCATGAAGATCATTGGACAAAATAAACTTGATTCTTAGTAATAGTTTTGAGATATGATGATGTGATATGTGAGTCATCTTGATGAGTAATTATGCTTTAGTAAGAATATTGGTGTTAAGGTTTGTGATTCCCTATGCAAGCACGAAAGTCAATAATTATGCAATGAAATTATATCCTACTTGTGGTGCATTATTCGGTGTTAATTTTGCTTAATGCTCGCTTATGAGACTATTCGTTTCTTGGTTGGTCGCTTCTCAATCTTTTGCTAGCCTTCATTTTGCACTAAGTATGATCACTACTTGTGCATCCAAAAACCTTTAAACCAGTTTTGCCACATGAGTCCACTATATCTACCTATATGCAGTATTCTTTTACCATTCTAAGCAAATTTGTATGTAAATCCAAGGGCTAACGATGTCAGAATCATTTGTTGACTAAGTTGACAACAACTTGCGTTGGCTTTGACCTATTGGCCCACATTTCAGCCTCCAAAAATGTGGCACGTATTCAACCCATTTTTTCAGAATTTACAGTCAATTTGATCTTTTTTTAGAATTATAGTCCATTTGCTGGGCTGGGTGAACAAATAATGTAGCGTCCATGCGGCCCATTTATTTATTTTCCTAAAAAAATACAGGCCATTTGCACTGCTGATTCTAATTATAATGTTGGGTTGGGCGCATCAATGTTATCAAAAAATAGATAGGGGCTGAGCATTTTGTTATAAATATATTTAAATAATAAGTGATTTATTATTACATTGGTCCTTAAATCTTACCAAGCTTTTGTACACAATCACCAGTATTTTCGTTGCCAAAAAATTCCAGGATTTTATTATTAAGAAATTATTTTTATAAGTTAATAAGATGTGGGATATTGTTTTCTTACATATGTAAGTATCTGTTAAATATATGATGACAATAACAATAATATATAATAACATATAAAATAATTTAAATATATATAATATAGTTAGAAGGGAAACATAAGTTGGACCAGGCGTTCCTATTCTTATATAGAAAATAGAACAGACCTCTGCGTTTTCTTTAAAAAATACATAAATTGGGCTGCCGATGTTTCAGGAAAAAAAACCTCGGATGGGAGGTCCATAGGCCAGTCGATACATGACGACCCTCAAGAAAATACAAACCGGCATGTCGTGGGCTGCGCATGTTAAAAAAGAAAGCCTAGACGGAGCAGCCTACAACCCAGCTGATACTTGCTTCCCCAATGATAATAAATGATACCAGCCAGCTCCGCGGCTTCGTTGTGAATTTATCTCCTTTAGTAACTACGTTGAAGCACCTAAAAAATGTAACCATGTTGACAAACCCGTGGGCCCCAACGTCAGTATAGCATTAGGAGGAAGTATTTTTTCAATGAGGCACTTGCTTGCGTACGGCCATAGACCTAGTGGGTCCCGACTGTTCGCCTCTCCACATACAGTCCTCTCCAGATTCCTCTCGTTTGTTCAGCATGTTCACAACGGCAGGCAGCGGCGCTGCGGCGAGCGCACGAAGGCGCAGGAGGAGATCGGACCACCTGAGGCAGTGCCTTATTTGTAAAAAAAGTACTGAACTAGCCCAGTGGCCAAGTGACACTACCCGACAGCTGTTCCGCCCGGGTTCGATTCCACCTGATGCAGGGAAAACATCTCCAAATTTTTTGCCTCTGCCATTATTGACATGTGGGTCCCCATTGTCATCTACGCACACCAAGTCCAACACTTGCCAAAACTTCGTCCCTTGTTTTCTCTGTTTTTTTCGCACACTCGACATTGTGTGGGCATTTTGAAAATAGCATATCTTTTTGACTGTGCATCATATGAAGATGTGCTATGCATGAATGTTGATCAGCATGATGTTAACCGGCTGGTAGTTCCATTTTAGACCCTGAATAAAACATCCAACATGTCGTGGAATTGTCACGGCAGATGTCCATAGTGTCAGGACTTAGTCGCGAGGCCAACGCATCTATGTGGTAACTTGAGAGGGGTTGAGCGGAATCGAGAGACGCAACACAAGACAAGGATTTAGACATCTTCGGGCCCCGGGAAACATCATCCAGTAACAACCCTACATGCTGTTTGAGGCTAGGTCTCATTATGATCACGGGAGAGTCGCCGGGAACCGGCTCTCGGTGTCTAGCCCTAGAGATTGTTTCTTGTTACCTGTCCCTCTTGGGGAGCCCTGCCCCTCCTTATATAAGTTAGAGGGGCGGGTTACATGTGGAGTCCTAGTAGGACTAGGACTAGTCTATCTTGTCCTACAAGTTAATTACAAGTCCGGGTCTTGCTTCCTCGTAAAGGAAATATTCGTCATCCCTTTCCTTTTAATCCGGCCCATCATAACATGAGCCGGCCTTCTGGGCTTTAGGCCTTGTTGTCCATCTAACCCGCCCGCCGGGTTACTAATGAGTCGCCAAGATCGGGCAGGTTATCTGTGAATCGCCAAGCTCCGGGCGGGTCACTAGTGAGTCGCCAATTCCGGCCGGGTCATACCGCGGGGTATATCCCCGACATTAGCCCCTAGTTTAATTTGGATTTATCCATGTTAAATTGATCCTGTAAAAATAAATACAAGAACAAACTTGATAGGTTGTGCTCTGGGTTAAATATTTTCCTGAACCGGCACCTGATCATCTTTAAGTCCTTGTCATTTTCCTCTTGGATGCATACTCAAGATCTTATAGCAAATCTCCTTTAACAGATACGTCCAAACCTTGCCAATGCAAAAAATCCAGGCACTTCTTCTAAAAATTCCGGGTCAATAGGCCAGCTTCATAACCAATTTGCTGATATTGGCTCTTGTAGAGAAATATTATAAGAAATAATCCATTTGAGTCGGCCTTCAATGCTCCGACTTGACAAAAATATTGGTCTTCAAATATTCAACTGATATTCAACCGGCTTAAAGATGTAGATCTTGCCGATTTATGACTGCCAAAATTGTCGGGTTATAAACAAATGATGCCGGGTCATGTAGCTGATGCCGGGTTAATCTTAAGATGACGCCGGGTCATAAACTTTGTAGATTTCTCCGATAATAATATAATACCAGATTTGCTCAAAACTGAGAACTTGAAGTTATTCCTCTCTTATATGCATATCATCTATAGCCCCCAAGTGCCGGGTTGTCATGCTTGCAGCAACCTGGGACTTGTAATTGCCTTATGCTTATGAAAACTTCAACCAGTGTAGCCCCCAAGGGCCGGGTCATTATGCAATAATGAGCAGGGACTTTGTAGATATAACCATGTAAACTTGAACAACAACGTGTAGCCCCCAAGGGCCGGCTTAGTAAGATAATACTGAGCTGGGACTTTGTATATAATTTATTGATAATAACATCATATAATACAATCTCCACCATGGGGCTTGAACCCACGTCCACAAGGTTAAGAGCTTTGTACTCTACCAACTGAATAGTGGACAGTTCAATATAATGGATTAATGCTTGTGTACCTTGAACTTTTGACAAGACCAATTGGTAGCCCCCAAGGGCCGGCTCATTTAGAATGTGATGAGTCGGGTCTTCAATAAGTTGAGCAAAAAATGACTTTGCATTAGCCCCCAAGTGCCATGGTACATGCTGGCAGTGACATGGGACTTGCATATTCGATGTAATATCAAATTGAATAATGTAGCCCCCAAGTGCCGGGTCGTAAGCCTGCAGCGACTCGGGACTATTCCTTCCATTGGAGAATAAATCATATACATTGATAAAATAATATATATTGATAATTAACTCCGGAGTTTAAATACCCGACGGCTCTTGGCTGATGGCGATTTAATACGCCTCCATTGTAAGCTGGAATTTGTACAACCCGGTGGCTTATAGCCTTTGAGAAAATCAAGAATTGATAACCCTTTTGAGACACCAATTTCCATCTTTGATGATGGGCTTCAATTTAATCATTTATGTAAGTCATAGCTCTGTAAATCCTGTAGAGAGATTAAACAACATATGCCCTGGCGACTTAACGTCAAAAGCCAGGACGGGTAACCACCCAAATGTAGTCTTATCCTGCACATAATTAGATCACAAGATCCCTTGGCGGTTTACCGCAGGGCGGGTCATAATATCTCACATATAACCATTGATGTGTAACAAGGAGTCACAGATAAGCCTGTTATGAATCATAACTTTGAAACATAACTATAATAATAATATTATACCTGTGATATTGTATTTTCACTGCCGGTTTATGTGATCTGTGCAGTAAGGGTGATAACCCAATCCTTAGAAGCCAATGCTTCCACATAGATGATGATTGTCATAAGCTGGCGATTTATCATCGAAAATCAAGCCGGGTTAAATAGCAACCACTCATATACACTTTAGATATGAAAAAGAGCTTCAAATAAAATCCAAAAATTGTTTGCAAAAAGAGACTTCAAAATTTTGAGGTTCTGATTCGAATACGATCAAAAAACCGTCCCAAAGGGGTTAAGCTAAGATTCGAATACGATCATATAGCCCCCAGTGGCTTTGGCGTTGCCGATCAAGAGGGTACCGACAGCTATGTTCTCTTTGGCTTGAATACGACCTATGTTTGAACAGGAACCCCCAAATGACCTTGAGAATTGTTTAACGACGCTGATTCAAATACGATCCACGTCGGTTCCCAAAAGGGGTTGAGCTATGATTCGAATACGATCAAGAAGCCCCCTAGTGAGCTCGGCAATGTGCCAATCAAAAGGGTACCGACAGCTATGTTCTCTTTGGTTCGAATACGACCTATGTTTGAACAGGAAGCCCCCTAGTGATCATGAGAATATTTAACGACTCTGATTCGAATACGATCAGGGTCACACCAAAAGGGTTAAGCTAAATTCGAATACGATCAGCTCCCAATGGTCATTAAAGCAGGTACCTATGTTTGGGTTGTGCTTTGTAACAGACTCTTTTTGGTCCCTTTAATTTTTCCTGAGAACTCGAACTTTTGCGAGAGATAAATTCTTTTTGAACCAGAAAAAACCGGATATTGAGAGTTTCAAAGCTTTGTGATATACAAATTTACCTTAAACCGAATTTGAGAGCTTCAAAACTTTGTGGCAGATAAATTTCCCTTGAACCGGATTTTAAACCGGATATTAATTAAGAGCTTTAGTGCTTTGTGGGAGATGTCAAGTCTCTTGAACCAGATCTAAACCGGAATCCTTCTTTTTAAGCCGGAAATTTTCTGACGGCCTTTAATCTTTTCACCAATATGGCGGTAGCCTCCGGGACCGAATTATTTTTCCCTCCAATGACCCGGAGTTCTTGAATGCATTGAAACCGACCAATGCTGCCGAGTCATATCATTGTAGCCCCCGAGTCTCAAGACGACTCGAGGAGTTGGCTTTGAGATTCTCCATACTGACCATAGCATAAGGTGTATATCATTGGTGTTGATAGCGTGATGTGAATCCACAGAAGGTTGAAGTGACTGTGGCGGGTTATAAATGATCCCGTATGAGCCGTGTCAGCAACTCGGCCAATGGTTCCTTCCAACTGGATGTTTTGAAGGTAACCAAACTGTAGTGGCGGCGACTTGTGCGCCTGCCCATTGAACCATCTAGTGCAGACGGCGGCTGATAATACATGATAATTCGCTTCCAATTTGTTGGAAGAAAACCGGGCTTCCCAAGCAGTGACTCGCTCATATTCAATAAACAGCTCATGCATACAGGTGCGGCCCAGTGTGTTTATATAGACCAACCCGTGAGAGACGGATGGTAAAGATGACCGTTGCATCAGAGGCGGCACAGACAAATGAGCCGGCCGTGGTGTTGTAAGCCGGTCCGGACGGGCGAATCGATCGCCGGTGCGGTAAACCGAGCGGACGGGCGAGTCAATCGCAGGCTCAGTAAGCCGGGCGGACAGGCGAGTCAATCGCAGGTGTTGTAAGCCGCGCAGATGGGTACGTCGTGTTGATGTAGTGAACAATTGTCCTACATCAACAATATTGCAGACCAAGGCAAAAATAAACTGTTTTTTTTTGACAAAAAACAATATGTGCTAATAAAACAAACTTAAATGGATATCACCTGATGTCTTCGAATGACTGATGATCTGTACATAGAATTCTTGCACAGAGTTGTGGTAGTGCTCGGCAATACTTTTTAGACTGCCAACACAAATCGCCGGGACTTGTGCTCCGATTGAGTTGGCAGCGTGGTCTTCAAAATAATTATGCATGCATGCACTTCCTTTTCACGTGAATGCTCACAACGCTCCAGGATGTAGCTTCTGCACTTGTACATGTAGCTTATTTCTGTTTGCTTCTCCGTTCACAATCTCCACGTCAACGAAGATAACAGCAATAGGAGCAGCTAACTGAGCAGAGGCGGCCCAGGCGGCCCCGGCGGCTCAACACAACAGCGAAACGGAGGCATCACCATGGCGGCGGCTCAAAAACTGTAACGGCAGCGCATCTAAGACGGCGACTCTCGGAGTGGCAACGGTAAGTCACAGAAGCTCTCCGGCGAGGCACATCACCGGATGGTGCCTGAACCGTATTTTTCTTTAGTCTGGCATCCGGCGACTTGTGGTGCAGACTGCCGGTGGGAGAGGCGGCCGGCAACTCAAAACGCGGTCGGAGGAGGTGAAGCAGAGCGGGTCCGGGGCGGCTCAGGGCCAGGCCGGCTCGACGTTAGGACCAGCGCGGTGACTACTCACCGGAATAGATCCCTGGACCTCTGGGTGTTGGCGTGATGGGTTGACCAGTCGGGCTGGTTGTGTGTTTGCAGGTCAAGATGACGACTAAAAACATGGTGCGGCTCACAAATAGAGGCGTAACCAGCTTTCGGCAGCAGAGGCGAGGCCGGCGGCTCAGAGCAACAAAACCTCCCGACGAGGAGATGCAAGGCAGCCGGCGACTCAAAGCGGACGGTGCCCGACGGCCCTGCGACGGCGGCAGATAGTGACTCAAAGGTGAGCCTGACAAGACGAGGCCCCAGCGGTGGTAGTGGACGGCGCCGACTTGGCCTCGCGGCAAGGGCAGCTTGTAGGTGCGGCTCAACGGCGGCCGGCTCGGTGTGAGGCCGCAGAGCAGAGGCAGGCGGCAGCTCAAGGTGCGACGGCGAAGGCGCGGCCTGCAAGGGAGGCCGGCTTGACCCGGCGCGACCGCAGAGTCACACGGAGGAGCAGTAGAACCGGTACGTGGTGTGTGTTACCGCGGTTCAGAGGCAAGGTGCGGAGCTGGCCAAGTGACCGTTTTGGCGTTGATTTTGTCAATCCGATCAGGTGTTGGAGTCCTTGCCCAACATGCATGTTCACGTAAGCCAAACAATGCTATTTTCTTTTCTTTTTTGTACAGATTGCCTCCTCAAAGTTTGAGCATTAACATGGGAAGTATCCGAGTACTAGATGGATCACTTTATGCAGATAGTAGCAACGGAGTAGTATTCCCTTCATCACGTATTTCAGATTTGACTTGGTCCTGACACCAGAAAAAATAGCAGCAGAGGCGGGCCATGGCAGAAGCGAGCCGGCGGAGGCGGACCGTAGCGGCGATGCCAGCCGGCGGAAGCGGAATTGGAGTCCAATGCCTACCCGGGTTCTCCGATTTGTTGTTGGTTTGACTTTCCTTCTTGTGTTGATGGATCAATGGATGGATCCCTTTATACGAATAACCGCCGCTGAGTCTTGCTATAGTAGTATTGCCTCCATGAAAATAGCAGCATAATCAAAGTAGTAGATCACTTTACGAAACCACCTCGGGGTCTTGACCCTTGCCTGCACACGCACTTGTTGATTGACCGGATTTGACGGATCACTTTGCGTCGGCGGCGCACAGCAGAACTCCAAACCCTAATTTGTTTTGAACTCAAAATTCATATGACCCGCTCCAAAGTTGACCATCAAATTTAATTAACCCGGTCACGGCTTTGCCATACTGTTGCTCCACGCTAGTTCTTCATCCGTACCGCGAGCTTCTTGATCCTTGAAATAGGTCCCTCCAAGAACTCAACACCACCGTGCGCAAGCCCCACGGTGGGCGCCAACTGTCGTGGAATTGTCACGGCAGATGTCCATAGTGTCAGGACTTAGTCGCGAGGCCAACGCATCTATGTGGTAACTTGAGAGGGGTTGAGCAGAATCGAGAGACGCAACACAAGACAAGGATTTAGACAGCTTCGGGCCCCGGGAAACATCATCCGGTAACAACCCTACATGCTGTTTGAGGCTAGGTCTCATTATGATCACGGGAGAGTCGACGGGAACCGGCTCTCGGTGTCTAGCCCTAGAGATTGTTTCTTGTTACCTGTCCCTCTTGGGGAGCCCTGCCCCTCCTTATATAAGTTAGACGGGCGGGTTACATGTGGAGTCCTAGTAGGACTAGGACTAGTCTATCTTCTCTTACAAGTTAATTACAAGTCCGGGTCTTGCTTCCTCATAAAGGAAATATTCGTCATCCCTTTCCTTTTAATCCGGCCCATCATAACGTGAGCCGGCCTTCTAGGCTTTAGGCCTTGTTGTCCATCTAACCCGCCCGCCGGGTTACTAATGAGTCGCCAAGATCGGGCAGGTTATCTGTGAATCGCCAAGCTCCGGGCGGGTCACCAGTGAGTCGCCAATTCCGGCCGGGTCATACCGCGGGGTATATCCCCGACACAACATGATGTTATCCCTGTTTGAAAAGGCCGTGTTAATATAAATGCTCTGCCTCTAAAAGTTGTAGTTTCTTATCTAAAACTGAACTTGCAGTTTCTTATGTGAAACTGAACTTGCAGTTTCTTATCTGAAACCGAAACCTGCAGTTTCTTCTCTGAGAATCACATTGTCTGCACTTTTATACTCCTATGAAACTACATTTTTTAAGTGCTAAAAATAGATCTCTAGAATTCATAAAATACTTCATATGCTCAATACTGCAAATCTGAAATTCAAATGACATTCATATCTGAAAGTACTCTCAAAATACACAACACGAAACACAATTCACAACCTGCAAGTACTAACAACCTTAAGCTCCTCCTAACAATTCACAACCTGCCCAACTATTGGGTTGGGGGGGGGGGGCAGTCCCCTCCTATTCCTCGGCGGCAAACAGCTGCCCCGTGAGACGATGTGAACGGCGAGGGAGAGGATGGCAGGGAAGCGTCGTCGGGCCAACTGCTTTTCTCCTCTTGCAGTTGGGTTCGGTCGACGAAGACTCCACCGGCTTGCTCTGGCACGACACCCTCACAAACGCCACCCTGTAGATGCTCGATCCTTCAATCTCTGAGGATGCTCCATCTGGGATTGATACTCCCACCACCGCTCCCTCACGATGAGATTCAGTGAATCTGTTTGCTCCATGGCCCAGAGAGCTCTATGTACTCCTGCGCGACTCCCTTCGGGAGTATCGCCGCCTTTTCACTCTGTTGCAGATATTTGGCCATGGATGTCGCCGTCGCCGCTAGTTGGTCCTTGTTGTCAAACCAAGACTATATCTCCAACATCCTAGCTAGCTTCACAGGGTCGCCGTCTGTGATCCTCATGTATCGGTTGTACTCCTCCGTCGTACCTCTCCACGGCACCTTCACTCGCCCGCGGTGGTTTTTGAATGGAAGAGGAGAGGAGCAGTGCTAGTTTTGGATTAGAACGGGAGAGGAGCGACGCTGGTTTTGGATTGGAACAGGAGAGGAGGGGCGGTGGTTTTGAAATGGAAGAGGAGAGGAGCGGCGCCGGATTTAGATTGGAACAGGAGAGGAGCGGCGGTGGTTTAAGAGGAGAGGAGCGGCGCTGGTCTTGGAAGTATTATTTTGTTTTGTGTATTTTGGGTCAAAGTTTGACCACGTACTGTATTTGACAAGCAAAATGTGAATGCATGTCACCAAAAATTGTATCGTTTGGTTCGTATCTGAATGTACTTTCAAATTATATTATTTTTGCAAGGTATAACATATATTTTATTTGTGAAAATCCTGTTCTATTATGACCCAGAATAAAAGGGAGACTCATTAATGTGGGGTCACTTTCTTAATTGAAGGTTAAATTGATTTTGATTTTGATCCAGTCACAGCGCGCTGGCCCTCTCGTCCAATCCTAAATCGTTGTCGCACGCTCCTCTCCCTCTTCTCCATTGCAAAACCACCTCCTCTCCTCTCCATCATCTCCATTCCAAAACCACCGTCTCGCCTCTGCCTCTTCTCCGTTGGAAAACCACCTCCTCTCCTCTCCTTCATCTCCATTCCAAAACCACCGTCTCGCCTCTCCCTCTTCTCCATTGCGAAACCACCCCCTCTCCTCTCCATCATCTCCATTCCAAAGCCACCGTCCTCACCTCTCCCTCTTCTCTATTGCAATACCACCATCTCTCCTCCCATCTTCCAAAGATAGCACTAGACCACTCAGAAGGACATCTATGGAGAGGATGAAGCAGTGAATCAGGTAGATCGCCGGCGGCGACCAGGCAAAGTTAGCCAGGTTGAAGGATATCCTTACTTGGTTTGACAATGAGTGGGAGATTTCAAGGACGGTGAGGGCCATGTGGCAATGTATGCGAAAGAGCGAGACGACAACGATGAGGGCGGTGATGTACTCCTCAGCGGCAGTCACGCCGCAGTCCTTCGAGTTCATCGAGTATCTCCTCTGGGTGATGGAGCAGACAGATTCGCCCGAGGCGGAAGTCAGGTGGAGGTGGTGGGCGTACAGGTAGAAGGTCGAGCACCCAGAGGATAACGAATCGATCGAGTACGGTGTGCCGTTCATGAGGGTGTAGAGCCAGCCGGAGCCACAGGAGTATTTGTTCTCCCACCGCAAGAGGAGGCCGGATGGCGCGACGTTGCTTCCCCGCCGTTCTCCACGGTTCCCTCGACGCTCGCCTCGTTTCAATGGCGGCGGTAGGGTTTAAGGTAAGCTTCGCACTAACCTAATCTTCCATCTGCTCATGCTTATAATCAGTGTGACAGCTAATGAAAATCATGTTTACAATCAGTCTTCGAGTACTACGCCAATCACCCTGAAATAGCTCTGGACCTTTGAGTCAAAGTTGTGACACTGTGTATAAATTATAAAGAAAAATAGTTTGGTGCTTCATTCAGAAAAGAGTACTCCCTAGAAAACTGCCAATATGAGCTACTAGTATTTGGTTAGAGGATTTGCTGCCGAGAAAGATCCATCCACAGAGAGCGCCACACATCCCACTGGTGGTGGTGGATGCCAATGCGTGCATGGAGCATGGTTGGTGTCGGTAATTTTTACTTGGCACACCTTGCACTCTGTGTATATGCCAGTTCCATCCGTACATTTGTGCAGTTCCACCAAAATGTAGCTGAATAACCCTGTTTACACAGATAATGAAAAAGCGTAATTACATTATAGTGGAACTAGTTGATGAAACAGACATTAATAAATAGAATAAAATATTGCGATAGTATCATAGTTTGCCATGCTGCGAGGGCGAGATGGGCCCGGCGACGCCTCATACGGTACGCCTCATACTAGAAATCGACCCAAGTCTCCCCGATACACCTTCTGCCAGTGATGAACATCAGTGTACGTCGGTAGTACAAGGAGGGGCCTTGAGACATTCCAATCTCTATTTCTGTGCAGATCAACTAAAATTAAGCACCCCCGTTTGCAGAAACGCTTAAACATTAACAATGGGACTAGTTGATGAAACATATACTGACAAAGAGAAGCACTTTCTTTATCTACATTGGAAATGAAATGATAGAGATGACACTCGCTCTATTTTAACTGTATTATTACTTCATTTTATCAGTGGCACTAGGGTCGAGCAGGTGGCAAACGAGGTGTACCGTGCGTCGCAAGGATGGAGGCCGGGGGTGCTTAGACTGGGATGCTGAAGCTGGCTCTTTCAGTCCCTATCTTCCCCCCTGATGTTTCTGTGGTAGCATTTGGGTTGTAATCCAAACTTGGTCGAGCTGGTGCTGCGTCCACCTACCTGCCTAGCTTATGTGGCGAACTTGTCTCCTACTAGTACTCAGTCCGTTCTAGTAGTAGTTGCATAACTGCCCGTTTACACTGAGATGTTGTCGGATAATGGTTCTCTATGGTTGGGTTTCTTTAATGAAATCGGAGGAAACCCCCTCTTTCGATATATAAAAAAATCAGTGGCACTAGCAGTGCCAAAACATTGCCTCAAGTTAATAGTGCCACTAGATTAAGGTGCAAAATAATAACATTACTGCTTTATCATGGCAGTGCCAAAACAGTAGCACAAGAGCAGACTCAACATGCAGGGTCTTTGGCAAATGGTCAGACCAAAAAGGAACATACCTCGTGATGGGAACCATATCTGCAGTCAACGCCATCGTAGAAGGGATGACACCAGTCACCAACATGGATGATTCAATTCATGGGACCTTTTGGTGCAGTTCCCCTAAAATGAAGCAATGTCCCATGAGATAGCAGCTTCTTCTTCATTTATTTTTTAGAAAAGGGCTCCAGCCCCGGTTCCTTTTCCATCAGAAAATGAAACCCGCAGAGCTTCTTCTTCATTAGTTGCAATAAAATTGAGCAACATCAAGGTTGGTTGTGAAGCTCCTGGAATGTTCAACTATAATTTGGATATCATTTGTGTAGTTCAACTAAGATCAAGCGTGAAATGTATATCTCTGTTTGCACAAAAAAGGTGGAAAGGAGGGTGACTAACAAGTGATGAAACACAGTACATCAAATGAAAATAAGCATGTTCCTTATATGAATGTCAATCCTACAAGGACAATAGCAATTTCTAAAGCAGCAGCATTGCTAGATATTAGTGTGGGCATTAGGATTAACTATGACAACCGTTGCATTTCTAACGAAAAGAAGCAACTTATTTTAATGGGTAATTTAGCAGGACATGAAAAAAGTGCCATTGATTCATATTATTGGACATTACATTGAAAACAACATTGGTTTAACGTGTCCTGACTTTAACAGTGCGACTGCTACATTTTACCAGTGGCATTACATATGAGTGGCTCGGGGCAACAAACATCAGAACAGGATATCCGGGTTGGTCCCTTTTTTGTTCGGTATAGCCACCTTATACTGTGTCAGGCTAGCAAATCTATTGCCGGACTTACTCTGTTGGCTTGTCCCCTAGTCCCCACTTTATTTCCTTTTTCAACCAATAGATCAGGTTTATACTAAGTTTGTACTACATTTCCCTTTATTTCCCTATTAGACCAAGAGACCAGTTGGATAGCCAGTCTCTGCTACATTTTTCCCCCATTATTTCCTCTTTTGACCAAGTCCTAGTTTCAGGTAACAAATCTTCCCCACCCCCACCCCCTTTCTTCCTTGTTTGAACCAAGTAGTACTAGATTACTAGTTTTACCTCTTAACAGTAAAAATTTAGGTGGCTTTCGAACAGCCGATTGATCCTATCTACGAGGGGGCTTGAGAAATAGTAAAAGATACAAATGCAGCGACGTCAGGAGCTCGGGAAGTAGAGCAAGGCAGGTTTCTGAAAGCACAAGTGCTCCCTGGGTGATTTTGTTAATTAATGTCAACATATCTCTTGTTGGACTAATGCTTCTACCTAGTATGTTTCAGATAAGTTCAACAATGGAGTGGCATGGACTAGAGGACGTGGAACCCCTTCAAAATGCTAAGGACAAAAGATTGGCTCAAGCTCAAAGCACAAGACTCTACATTTTCAGTTTAGTGGTCCAAGATCACATTGAGTCCATAGGAAAAGCCAATACTATTAAGAAGGGATGAGGTGTTGCTTAATGACTTGCTTGCTCAAAGTGCTTAGTGATATGCTCCAAGCCCTCAACCACTTTCTCATATCCACATATGTCCCAAACCAAAAGTCAAACTCGGACCCACCGATTCTTTCTATCCAGAGCCACTGAGTTCACTTGACATAGCCACTGCCAGAAACCCTAATCAATTCGGTCTCACCGATGGGATCTCGGTCTCACCGAGATGGGCTTGCAAACTCTCTGTTGCCCATTGCAATAATTTAGGTCCCACCGAGATATGCAATCGGTCACACTGAGTTTGTTTGGCCAACTCTCTGTTTCGCTTATTACCCAAATCGGTCCCAACGAGTTTGAGTAATCGGTCAAACCGAGATGAGGATTTACCCTAACCCTAGCACATCGATCCCACCGAGTTGATCCAGTCGGTCCCACCGAAATGCCTAACGGTCACATTATGAACCAAATCGGTCTGACCGAGTTCTTTGAATCGGTCCCACCGAGTTTGGTGATTTGTGTGTAACGGTTAGATTTTGTGTGGAGGCTATATATACCCCTCCACCCACACTTTGTTCGTGGAGAGAGCCATCAGAACATGCCTACACTTACAACACATATTTTCTGAGAGAGAACCACCTACACTTGTGTTGAGGTCAAGATATTCCATTCCAACCACATAAATCTTGATCTCTAGCCTTCCCCAAGTTGCTTTCCACTCAAATCTTCTTTCCACCAAATCCAATCCTATGAGAGAGAGTTGAGTGTTGGGGAGACTATCATTTGAAGCACAAGAGCAAGGAGTTCATCATCAACACACCATTTGTTACTTCTTGGAGAGTGGTGTCTCCTAGATTGGCTAGGTGTCACTTGGGAGCCTCCGTCAAGATTGTGGAGTTGAACCAAGGAGTTTGTAAGGGCAAGGAGATCGCCTACTTCGTGAAGATCTACCCTAGTGAGGCAAGTCCTTCGTGGGAGACGGCCATGGTGGGATAGACAAGGTTGCTTCTTCATGGATCCTTCGTGGGTGGAGCCCTCCCTCCGTGGACTCGCGCAACCGTTACCCTTCGTGGGTTGAAGTCTCCATCAACGTGGATGTACGATAGCACCACCTATCGGAACCACGGATAAAAAATCTCCGTGTCTCCAAATTGCGTTTGCACACTCCAATCCCTTCTCTTTACATTCTTGCAACTTGCATGCTTTACTTTCCGCTGCTCATATACTCTTGGCATGCTTGCTTGATATGTATTGTGAATGCTTAAACTTGTGCTAAAACTCCACATCAACCTAAAGAATTAAAAACTGCAAGTTTTCTTGATTATAGTTTATTCCCCCCTCTAGACACCTCTTCTCGATCCTTTCAATTGGTATTAGAGCTTTGGTCTCCATTGCCTTGGTTTAACCACCTTTGGAGGAAGATAGATGTGTCTACTCTGGGGAGTCTTAGACGTAGAGTGCCTATTCTTGATGGAGAGTTTTTCTATGAGTGGAAAAGTGAAATGCTTGAGATTTTCAATGAATATCATTTGAACAAGTACATTACTAGCCCTTGTGCACCTCATATTGATCCTTTGCATCCTACACCTGAAGAGGGTCTTGACATGATTCGCAAACTTAGAACTATCAATCTTATCATTTGAGGATTGCCCAAAAATTTGATTGCTAATTTACCTACTCTTGATTGTGCCTATACTATATGGAGATTTCTTGAGGAACGATTTCCAAATTATTCCTTAAAAAATTTAGACGAAATTCTCCATAAGTCTATTGCCTTGAGTAAGATGAATTCTAGTGATCCTAGCTTTGGTGATTGTCTATTTGAGTTCACCAATCTCATGCGTGCCAAAGGAGATATTGGAATCATTAGCAACATCATTTCCGAAGCTATTAGAATTCATAAAGATAACCATAGTAATGATCATTTATCTAATGAATTACCCTCTCTAGGGGTTGATCAATCACAAGATGATGTTGAACATGGATACTATGATGAGGATGATGATAGTAACTATGATCTTGATAATGCAATGAGACACTTTGGTCTTATGGCAAATCTTGGCGGCTACATGGATGGAGGAAAGGAATGGGTCCTTGATAGTGGATGTACTGATCATATGACTGGAGACAAAGATATGTTCCGTGAGCTTGCTGAAAACGACGGCCCTCGAAAGTATGTCACCTTTGGTGATAACTCAAAGGGTAAGGTGGTTGGCCTCGGAAATGTGGCCATCTCACATGATAGCTCCATACAAAATGTCATGCTCGTTGAATCTCTTGGGTACAATTTACTTTCAGTATCTAGACTTGCTGATTTCGGTTTCAATGTCCTATTTACTGAGGTAGATTGCCAAGTGTTTCGAAGAGACAATCATAAAATGGTCTTTACCGGTATACGTAGAGATGATCTTTACATTGTTGATTTCACTAAAAAGGCTCAACCTAGAACTTGCTTAATTGCAAATCTTCTAAAGGCTGGTTGTGGCATAGAAGGCTAGGTCATGTGGGCATGCGAAATCTTGATAAGCTTATTAAAGGTGATCATATCCTTGGAGTAAAAGATGTTATATTTGACAAGGATAGACTTTGTAGTGCCTGTCAAGCAGGAAAACAAGTTGGAGGGAGTCATCGCGTGAAGAATATCATGACCACGAGAAGACCACTCGAGCTACTACACATGGATCTTTTTGGTCCCAATGCTTACAAGAGTCTCGGTGGTAACTCATTTGGTCTAGTCATAGTTGATGATTATTCAAGATTTACGTGGGTGTTCATTCTTGATGATAAATCGAAGGTCCAAAAGATCTTCAAAAACTTCGCTAGAAAGGCCCAAAATCAATTTGACATGAAGATCAAGAAGGGGATAATTTATGTGCCCCGGTCCTGATTACTTTGGAGAAGGGGGTGATGAAATATACCCACAATAACTTTTATGCTAATAGCATAGTAACTCACACGCTGCAGACCTGATAACTTACGCACCATAGTTCTTTGGCGACGGGTGTGGGATGGTGAGAGTTGTTGAACATACCATGATAATTTTTGTGCAAATAACATGATATTTTTTGGGCCCCGAAGACATGATAATGTAACTTTCGTGTAAATATCAGGGTAGTATACGCACCATAGTTCTAATAACTTAGGTACAAACACCACGGTAACATTTTTAATTTGGGAGAAATGTTGTTGTGCGTGAGTTACCATCGTGTTTGTGTGTGAGTTATCAGGTTTGTGGCATATAAATTATGTTGCCCTTTTGAAGAGAAGTTATTGGTGTGTGTTACAACAACTTTTCTTCTCTGGGGCAAAAGTTACCGCAGTGTTTATGAGTGGGTTACCAGGTTTGTGGCGTATATATTACCATGCTCTTTATAAAGATGTTATTTGGGATGTGTTACAACATTTTTTTTCATGTGGTCAAAAAGTTACCACAATTTATATGCGTGAGTTTTTAGATTCATGGCATATAAATTACCATGCTCTTTCTACAAATAAGTTATTGGGATGTGATACAACAATATTTTTTCTTCCGGTCGAAAGTTATCACGATGTTTGTGAGTGAGGTATGAGTTTCATGGCATATAATTACCATGCTCTTTTTACAAATAAGTTATGGGTATGTGTTACAGCAATATTTTTTCCTCGGGTCGAAAGTTACAACCGTGTTTGTGAGTTATCAGGTCTGTGATAGACGAATTACCGTGTACAAAATGGAAGAAAATGGTAAAAATGAATATTTATGATCGCGCGTGTAGATGTATAAATACCTGTCAAACTTCTTTGTAATCACAATTTGATTCTAGACCGAGTGGTACGACAATTGATCCTGGACTAGGAGCAAATGAGTTCGATTCCTGCTCCCAGCAGCCTTTTTACCATGTTTTTTTACGACACCAAAAAAAGAAAGCGGGAGAAGTGGTGGGATCGATGTGCGCCAGACAAACTAACGAGGAAAAATACTAAACTTGGTCTATGGTCATTTTCATGAAAAAACCCTAGCTGGCATGATCAAGGTCAAATGAGCACCATTAATTTAAAAAATCAAAAAAAAAATAAAACCTGCACACAATGTTGTCTTATGTGACATGTTACCAACTAAAAATACTAAACTTGGTCTATGGTCATTTTGATGAGAAAACCTTCACACATATGAGCTATCACCTACATGATTTCATAGAGTTCAAGGAGAGGAGGTGGTGTTACCTCCTATTTTTGAAAAATAAAAAAATAAAAAAAATCACTAAACCTTTATTTTAAAGTGAATAAGAAGGATCTGAAGTTAGTTTTCCATTTTCATATTTCAAAACTTGGTCTATAGTTTTTATATTAATGTTGTCTTATGTGACATGTTACCAACCAAAAATCATAAACTTTTCCTATGGTCATTTTCATGAGAAAACCTTCACACATATGAGCTATCACCTACAAGATTTAAAAAAATATGAAGATTAATTCAATACGTGTTAATAAAAAACATTTGGCTCATTTAGAGTAGGTCCAAAAAAACTTGATTACAAATGGGTTGTTTACCCTAGCCTGGGAGCTTATTTGGAGCACATTTCTCAAATTCAAATTTCTTTGACCTCCTCTAAATCACCTCACATTTTGCACACATGATCTCCTACACAAACATAGATAGTTGATAATACATCTTCATTAAAATGTTGTTTTTTGCTCTGTTATTGGAATATTTGATAAAAGGGAACCCTTGATAAAATGATGGATATTGCAGCATATGTGTGATCATTGCAGCACCTGAACTTTCAAAACACTGAAACAAATCATAGAAGATAAATTTAAAAACACAAAAATACCCAACATAGATAGCCACATGCATATAAAATTCATCCAACCACCAAAAGGTAACCCACATCCTGTTCACAAACATAGTTCACCCACATAGTTCAGCAAACAACCTAAAGTACTTAAAACACATCATAACATCATAACATCAGGGAAGGGGAGACATGACTTTGGATAGGGCAGCATGCTGCCCCATGATCTTGTAGTCCTCGCCGTGGATGGCCACATCTTCTGGATGAGCTAGAAGGTGAACGAAGCGGCCGGACTTTGGCTTTGGCTTGGTGGTGCAGTAGGGGCAGCGCCAAGTTTTGGTCTTGCTCTTGGAGTAGTAATCCACGCCCTTGATCCTGATCTTCTCCTCTTCCTTCTCTTTGAAGGAGGCGAAGTTGCCGCGGTCCACATCCACATCTTCCCTAGAGACATGCTGCACACACGAATGAATTACATTAGTACATTATAGATTCATGGGAATACACCATGTCAAACGAACTAAATGAACAATCTAAATTTCAAGTAGGCTTACCTCATACTCTTCGTCGTCACCATACGCTGGATCGTACAGGTCGTCGAAAGTATAGTCTATCTTCCTCCTCTTCCCCCTACCATCCTCCTCCTAAATATACAATTACATCCATCACTAGTAAATACATAAGCCAATTGAAAATTTAGATATGCACAGATGACACATTGATCATAGGGCTAATATACTATGATCCTATTTGCATTTTCCATTGTCATGCACACACATTGAACAACAGAGCTAATATAACTACATATTGAAATTTAGATATGCACACTTGATCATAGGGCTAATATATTATGATCCTATTTGCATTTTCCATTGTCATGCACACACATTGAACAACAGAGCTAATATAACTACATATTGTGGACATATTGTTAACAACAGAACTAATATAACTTGAATCAAATAACTTAAGTAGCATTAAAAAACCCAATCTGTGAGCACCAAAAACAAATCTAATAAGCATCATAGCATTAAAAAACCCAATCTGTTCACACCATCTAGCATTTTTGCAATGAATTTATCCAAAGCTAAAAACAAATGTAAAAACCCCCATCATTGCAGCACCTAAAATCATAGTTCACAACATCTAGCTAGCATTTTTGCAACGAATTTATCAAACAAACCCTAGTCCAAAAACCCCCACCCCCCAACCCATACAAAAAACCCCGGCCCATCCGTCAAACCTACTACTCTAACCATCTGAACTACTGTATGAATCACAATCGAACTAACTCTACAAGCTAAGCAAGTGCAAATACCTGCTCCTCCACGGCAGGCGGCGCAATGGGGGCATCGGGATTGACTGTGCCGCTCGATGCCGTGACCTTCTGTAGCGATGAGGCGGAGCCCGCCACATCCGCAGTGGTTGCGAGTTTCCCCAAACCGCCGTGGACGCCGCCGACATCCGCGGTCACCGTGCCCTGACCCTGCAGCTGCACCACATCTTCGGCCAGTGCACCGGCATCGCCACGAGCGTCGTCCATCTGACAGATGGAGGCAATGAAGGTGAGGAAGAGGATGCGGTGGGGGATAGTGAGACGGTGCGGTGGAGGCAGTGCAGGAGAGCGGGACGACGCCGGTGGGGGAGAGGAAGACGATGCGGCAGCGAGGGGATTTGGGGGAAAATGGTAGGGGCGATGGAGGTGGTTGCCTTCTTTATATGATGGGACGTTTCGGGCATGTCCATGGACACGTGCTACCCCACGACCGCGGTCTTGCATGAGCCCACGTATACGCGGCCCCACTCGTCAGCTAACGGTCAAATCAATTGACCCGACGGCAACGTCCGTTATAACCAGTTATGAGGGTTTCGGGCAAGGGAGTGGGGAAAAGTGAGCTAAAGTTAACAGAGTGGGGATGAATGAGTAGAGCTAAGGAACCAGGGGCACAGAAATAAAAATCCCTTGTTAGTATGCTTGAAGTATTATTATTTTTATGTCAATATTAAACTTTTGTCTTGAATCTTTCGGATCTGAACATTCATGCCACAATAAAGAAAATTACATTGATAATTATGTTAGGTAGCATTCCACATCAAAAATTCTGTTTTTATCATTTACCTACTCAAGGACGAGCAGGAATTAAGCTTGGGGATGCTTGATACGTCTCCAACGTATCTATAATTTTTGATTGTTCCATGCTATTATATTATCTGTTTTGGATGTTTAATGGGCTTTAATATGCTCTTTTATATTATTTTTGGGACTAACCTATTAACCGGAGGCCCAGTGCCAGTTTCTGTTTGTTTGCCTATTTTAGAGTTTCGCAGAAAAGGAATATCAAACGGAATCCAAACGGAATGAAACCTTCGCGATCATCTTTCTTGGACTGAAAGCAATCCATAAGACTAGGAGTTGAAATCTGGAATGCCACGAGGGAAGAGGGCACGTCCAGGGGGGTAGGCACGCCCCCACCCTCGTGGGCCCCTCGTATCTCCACCGACATACTTCTTTCGCCTATATATACTCTTATACCCTAGATTAATCAGAGAGAGCCACAAAACCACTTTTCCACCACCGCAAACTTATGTACCCGTGAGATCCCATCTTGGGGCCTTTTCCCGCAATCTGCCAGATGGGGAATCGATCACGGAGGGCTTCTACATCAACACCATTGCCTCTCCAATGAAGCGTGAGTAGTTTACCACACACCTTCCGGTCCATAGTTATTAGCTAGATGGCTTCTTCTCTCTCTTTGATTCTCAATACAAAGTTCTCCTCGATGTTCTTGGAGATCTATTCGATGTAATACTCTTTTGCGGTGTGTTTGCCGAGATCCGATGAATTGTGGATTTATGAACAAGATTATCAATGAATATTATTTGGTTCTTCTCTGAATTCTAGTATGCATGATTTGATATCTTTGCAAGTCTCTTCGAATTATTGGTTTAGTTTGGCCTACTAGATTGATCTTTCTTGCAATGGGAGAAGTGATTAGCTTTGGGTTAAATCTTGTGGTGTCCTTTCCCAATGACAGTAGGGGCAGCAAGGCACGTATTGTATTGTTGCCATCGAGGATCAAAAGATCGGGTTTATATCATATTGTTTGAGTTTATCCCTCTACATCATGTCATCTTGCTTAATATGTTACTCTATTCTTATGAACTTAATACTCTAGATGCATGCTGGATAGCGGACGACGTGTGGAGTAATAGTAGTAGATGCAGAATCATTTCGGTCTACTTGACACAGACATGATACCTATTTTCATGATCATTGCCTTAGATATCTTCATAACTATGCGCTTTTCTATCAATTGCTCGGCAGTAATTTGTTCACACACCGTAATGTTGGAAATATGCCCTAGAGGCAATAATAAAATGGTTATTATTATATTTCCTTGTTCATGATAATTGTCTATTATTCATGCTATAATTGTATTAACCCGAAACCGTAATACATGTGTGAATATATAGACCACAACATGTCCCTAGTAAGCCTCTAGTTGACTAGCTCGTTGATCAATAGATGGTCGTCGTTTCCTGACCATGGACATTGGATGTCGTTGATAACGGGATCACATCATTGGGAGAATGATGTGATGGACAAGACCCAATCCTAAGTATAACACAAGATCGTGTAGTTCGTTTGCTAGAGCTTTTGTAATGTCAAGTATCATTTCCTTAGACCATGAGATTGTGCAACTCCCGGATACCGTAGGAGTGCTTTGGGTGTATCAAACGTCACAACGTAACTCGGTTGCTATAAAGGTGCACTACCGGTATCTCCGAAAGTGTATGTTGGGTTGGCACGAATCGAGACTGGGATTTGTCACTCCGTATGACGGAGAGGTATCTCTGGGCCCACTCGGTAATGCATCATCATAATGAGCTCAATGTGAATAAGGAGTTAGCCACGGGATCATGTGTTATAGAACGAGTAAAGAGACTTGTCGGTAACGAGATTGAACAAGGTATAGGGATACCGACGATCGAATCTCGGGCAAGTAACATACCGTTGGACAAAGGGAATTGTATACGGGATTGATTGAATCCCCGACATCGTGGTTCATCCGATGAGATCATCGTGGAACATGTGGGAGACAACATGGGTATCCAGATCCCGCTGTTGGTTATTGGCCGGAGAACGTCCCGGTCATGTCTGCATGGTTCCCTAACCCGTAGGGTCTACACACTTAAGGTTCAGTGACGCTAGAGTTGTTATGGGAAATAGTATGTGGTTACCGAAGGTTGTTCGGAGTCCCGGATGAGATCCCATACGTGACGAGGAACTCCGAAATGGTCCGGAGGTGAAGATCGATATATTGGACGAAGGGTATTGGAGTCTGGAATTGTTCCGGGGGTACCGGGTGACGACCAGCGTGTCCGAAAAGGGTTTCGGAGGCCCCGGCAAGCGTTGGGGGGCCTTATGGGCCAAGGGGAGGGGCACATCAGCCCACTAAGGGGCTGTGTGCCCCTCCCACCCCATCTCACCTAACGTGGAGAGGTGGGGGCGCCTCCCCTAAGGCAGCCACCGCTCCCGGCTTGGGGGGCAAGTTTCCTAGGGGTGGGGGCGCCCAAACCCATCTAGTGTTTCCCTTGTGGCCGCCGCCCCTCCCCTAGGGAAACCCTAGGGCGCCTCCTTCTCCCCCCTTCCCCCTATGTATAGTGAGGGAGAGAGAGGGCAGTGCTGCACCCCTTCTGTCATGCCCAATATGCGATACTATCCTAAAGAGACTCGAAGTTCCCACCAAGGATAGAACCGCATATTGACACGCTTTTGCAAGGTGGATATCATTACATCAACATTACATAATATATGGGGATACATACAAGGCATAAAAATGCCGCAAGAATACACCAATACATCGTACATAAGATCAACACCCGACTACGGATGAAACACAAACAGCAGCTCAAACGACATCCACCCTGCTAGCCCAGGCTGCCGACCTGGATCCTATCCCCTGATCGAAGAAGAAGCAGAAGAAGAACTCCAAAACAAGTAACATCGCTCTCGCGTCATGATCATC
Source organism: Triticum aestivum (assembly GCF_018294505.1). Classification (NCBI taxonomy): domain Eukaryota; kingdom Viridiplantae; phylum Streptophyta; class Magnoliopsida; order Poales; family Poaceae; genus Triticum; species Triticum aestivum. The sequence continues at coordinate 171,087,905 of NC_057814.1, forward strand.
GCAAAACCTGTACCTGCAATTGGTGTTGTAGTAATCTGTGAGCCACGAGGACTCAGCAATCCCATTACCATGGGTGTCAAGACTAGCAAAGCTTAAAGGGTAAGGAAGGGGTAAAGTGGTGAGGTTGCAGCAGCGACTAAGCAATGATATGGTGGCTAACTTATGCAAAGAAGAGCGAGAAGAGAAGCAATGGAACGGTCGTGAAACTAGCAATGATCAAGAAGTGATCCTGAACTCCTACTTACGTCAAACATAACCCCGAAACGGTGTTCAATTCCCAGACTCCGCCGAAAAGAGACCATCACGGTTACACACGCGATTGATGCGTTTTAATTAAGTCAAGTTCTCTACAACCGGATATTAACAAATTCCCATCTGCCACACAACCGCGGCCACGGCTCTCGAAAGTTTATACCCTGCAGGGGCGTCCCAACTTAGCCCATTATAAGCTCTCACGATCAACGAAGGATATTCCTTCTCCCGGGAAGACCCGATCAGTTTCGGAATCCCGGTTACAAGACATTTCGACAATGTTAAAACAAGACCAGCAAAGCCGCCCGGTGCGCCGACATCCCGATAGGAGCTGCACATATCTCGTTTTCAGGGCAACACCGGATAGGTCAAGCTACGAGTAAAACCAGCCCTCAAGTTGCCCCGAGGTGGCCCCGCAGGCTGCCTGGTTCGGACCAACACTTAGAGAAGCACTGGCCCAGGGGGGTTAAAATAAAGATGACCCTCGGGATGCGCGACTCCCAAGGGAAAAAAGGCTAGGTGAGGCAAATGTAAAACCAAGGTTGGGCCTTGCTGGAAGAGTTTTATTCAAAGCGAACCGTCAAGGGGGTCCCATAAATCACCCAACCGCGTAAGGGACACAAAATCAAGGAACATAAAACCGGTATGACGGAAACTAGGGCGGCAAGAGTGGAACAAAACGCCAGGCATAAGGCCGAGCCTTCCACCCTTCACCAAGTATATAGATGCATTAATAATATAAGAGATAATGTGATATCCCAACATAAACATAATCCAACATGGAGCAATCTTCATCTTCACCTGCAACTAGCAACGCTATAAGAGGGGCTGAGCAAAAGCGGTAACATAGCCAAACAATGGTTTGCTAGGAAGGGTGACAAAGGTTAGAGGTTCATGGCAAATTGGGAGGCTTGAAGAGCAAGTGATAGGTGGCGCAGCATAGCGATAGAACGAAGCAATTAACATAGCAATGATAGTAATGAGATCCAAGGTGACGGTCATCTTGCCTGGAATCCCGCTAGGAAGAAGAACGAGTCCATGAAGAAGATGAAGCCACGGAGACGAACGAATCCTCACGATCGCAACGACACAGGAACTATCGAGAAGAAGCACACAACATAGTAAAAACACAACACATGAACAAGGCATGATGCTCAACCAAGTATGATGCATGAAAAAGCTATATGATGCTACTCATGGCAAGAGATGATGCATACAAGAGCAACACATGAAAGCAAGTTTAAATGAGGCCGGAAACAAGATATAACAAACACGGTAAGTCCTCATATGCAAATTTCGGAATTGGTCCAGATCTGAATAAGCCTTATGTTCAAGTTGTTAAACAGCAATTTAAGATTCACCAAGATGATCTACACGAAATTCTAGTCAAGTTACATATAAAGTTCATTAGATTCGGAGCTACGGCCTAGAAGATAGGAGCAAAACAAGTTAAGCATGGCATTGATGAAAAATGCATTCAATCATCAAGCAAACACCTCAAAAAAGGATGCAACAAGGGAATAAGAAAGTACATGCAATTCTAAGCAAGTTTGATATAGAGCACACTCAAAACGGAGCAACGGTGCAAAACACACTCCAAACAAGATATAACAACAAACTGTCCAAAACAGCAACTAGGCATCTTGCAAGCACCAAAACAATATGCTACAGCACCCCAACATGAAAACAAAAGGCATGGACGTGATTTACAGGTAAAGCATGACAAAAATGAACACTGATCTATCTCCAAAAATCACTAGAACATGCTCAAAAGGACATGGCAAGATTGCAAATAATAACAGTTTCACAGACTTAGCAGAAATCACTGGACATGGCAGAAATAACATCAGGTTGTTAAGTTTAGAGCTACCAAATAACATGCTACAGGAACAGATCATAGCAAACAAAGGCATGGCATGAATCTACTAATTGCATAGAACAAAAGTCCCTTACTGATCACGATCCAAAAAGGCACATAAGATATGATGGCACCAATGTAAACATAGCAAGTTCCATAAACAGATTCAGACAGTGAAAATAACAGTTCATGGCAGAAACAACGATAAGTAGACATGTTGGTGAGCTTGAACCACTCATCACAGAGCATTTCATGACATGTGAAGTCAACCAACAATGAGATGGCATAAAATATGAAGCTAAGCATGGCAAGAGCAAATTCATAGGGTGCATGGATCACTAGCAACAACCATGGCAAAATTGATTAACATGTAAACAATCTGCCAGGAACTTTTATAGCAAAAGTAGAGCAAGATTAAGACATGCTAGAGCACTCCATAAATGCAACCATGGGCATGGATGGATAGAGCATAACATTTATAACAAAACATTCTTAATGAACATCTCCAGATTATGCATAGAACTCATGGTGACAGCAGGTTTACATGGCATCACAATGTTACCGCTACAGACTTAGCAGAAATGACCAAGTCACAGAAATCAGCAACATCACGGAGGCTACGTTGCATGCTTGTGTTAGTCACCACAAAGATCATAAAAAATACAACACAAGCACCACTGTAAAGATGGCATGATGTAGTTCAAAACTCATGTAGAGATCATGCTCATAGAATGCGCACACAAAATGTAATGAAAAAGACAAATCACCAAGTTCTGATAACAGACAGCAGTTAACAGCATATAGCGCTCTTGCAACGATGATTAGGGCATCAAGATGAAGTCAAACAAGCATGGCACAATGGAACAAAATGAAGAACATCTCGTTATGAACATTTCGATATATTACACGCACCAAACGGACCACCGAGCACAAAGTTATGGCATGAAGAACTGAGCAACATAATGCAACAATTTCGGGATTTAGCAGAAATTTACCACTCCGAAAATCTGGACGGGACGAAGCGGGACGGGGAGATCCGGGATCGGGGCGCCGTTTGGTTGGGCGTCCTGGTGGATCTGGTCCCACTTGGCCAGATCTGGCCGGCGCGGGCTCCGGCGAGGGGGGGGGTCGGCGGCGTCCGGCGGCGAGGTGCGCGGGGCATGAGGTGTCGGGGTCGAGCAGGAGCTCGGGGCCCTGGTTCGGGCGCGCGGTGCGCCTGCGGGCTGCGGCGGCGGCGACCCGAGGCGGCGGGGTCGATAGTGAAGGGCGGCGGAGGCGCCGACGGGGCCCTGCGGCGAGGCGCGGCGGGGCGGGGCGCCTCTGGGCGCGGGCGAGCGGGAGGACGAGGGGCGGCGGCGCGGCCGGATCGGGCCGGGCGGGCCCGCCTTGGCCACGGCGGGACGCGGGAGGCGACGCGGTGGAGGGGAGCCGGCTGGGTGAGGTGGCGGCGCCTGGTTGGCCAGGAGCAGCGGCGGAGGTGACGTGTCGCGTGGGGATTGGTTCGGGTGAGGTGGCCGGTGGACGCGTCCGGCGGAGTTGGCGTGTCCGGCGGCGAGAGGGGAATTTTTAGGGTTTAGACTGCGAGATTTCGGGGGAGGCACATATATGTAGGTAGAGGAAACTAGGAGAGTCCAAATGAGGTGCGGTTTTCGCCCACACGATCGTGATCGAACGACCGAGAGCATGGAGGGGGTTTTGCTGGGTTAGTGGGCTGATTTGGAGGGGTGTTGGGCTGCAAAGAGAAGGGGCTTCGGGCTACGCGGTTAACCGTTGGGGCATCAAATGACCTCCAAATGGAACGAAATTTGACGGGCGGTCTACCGGTGCTATACCAAGTCCACTCAGCAAATCTCGGTCCATTCCGAGAACGTTTTTCTCCCGCTCACGAAACAAGGACTGAGAGGGGCGACGGGCGCGTGCGAGAGTGTCGGATCGCGAAACGGATAACGGGGAAAAGGACCGGATGCAAGTTTTTAAAACATGAGGATGCAATGCAGATGATGACAGGGCAAGATGCAACACGCAAGCAAATGACATGGCAACGACGGCGAATAACTGGATGACACCTGGCACATCGGATCCGGAGCGTTACAACACTCCTCCACTAACAAGAGATCTCGTCCCGAGATCTTAGGACCGAGACGGAAGGAAAAAGGGATGAGGTGAAATAAGAACAAAACAGTGAGGATGAACAAAGTCAAGAACACTCGAGTGGGAAAGAGGAATGTTGAATGAGACAAGAAGCAAAAACTCAAGGAATAAGGCTGAATTTGAAACCACTCTGGTTAGGACAAGATAGAAAAGGAATAATAGCGAACGAATTTATGCAGCACTCCAGCTAAACAAGGAAAGAATAGAACATGAACTTGAGAAATGGAACGATACTTGACTTGAGGAACAACACAAAATCTCCGGAAGACTTGAAATAGTGGAATGAGAAGAACGGGGAAGAAGATGACAACTTCTACCACGAATGAAATAGAGAGCATCCTTAGAAGGAAACATTGAACGGAGTTGTTGGAAATTCAACAACAAAAGAATAAGCTTGTTGTGGACTTATGGATAACATCTCGAAATTATGAAGTGATAACCAACCACAAGCGGAAAAAGATTGAATAGCTGAGAGGAACCAAGAAATGCAAAACTCCGCTTCAAAAGAATACGGAGAATTAGTTGCACCTCAAGATGCAAGAAGAAAAGATACTAGAACTCCTTGAACAAGAATCTTGATGAACACTTGAAGAATGACTTAAATCATGACGAGCCACCGTGATGAACTCCGGTAACAAAAGAATGACGAGGTAAAATTGAAGGATGAAAGGGATAAGATTAAATCCTTGCGATGATTTGGATGGAGGTTCGCGAAGAAATCGGCGAGAACCTTAGAACTCCGGAAAAGAAAAGATGAAAACACTTTGAACCGAGAAAGTGATAAGATTAACAATCTCCGAAAAGAAGAGATGAGACCACCTGAAGAAAGAAGAATAAGGATTACGTTATGCTTATCCTCCACCAATTAAATTGATGAGAACAATGGATTTGCATACTACTTATTCTCGTTGGAAAGATTAAGGGGGGGATATAGCGCCTAAACTTGAGAAAGTCTTCATGAACCACCGGTAGGATTTGGAAAGAAACGAATTAATTGATATGATTACAAATGACAAGGGGTCTTGAACGAGCCACCGTTAGACTTCAAAATTGAATGACGAAGGAGAATGACTCACCGGGAGAAATAGGAAAAGCACGAAGATACTTGAGGGAATCAAGATGCAATTGAAAGAAGAGATCGCGAGCTGATTGAAGCATACTTGAACGAAGCACCGGAAGAATATGTAAACGAACGAAGGGGCACGAATATAGAATAATCAGAGAACGGATTTGAAAACTTACAATGAAGAAATATTCTGAAAAGATGGCCTTCCGATGATCGAGAGAGAAAACAGCTCCTGAAATACTCCGGATGGATTTAAAGAATTGCACGATTAGAAACAATTTGAGAGGATAGCATCAAGCTAGCGACATGAATCTTCGGGAGAACGGACAAGATTTAAGAGAAACTCTTCTTCGGTCTTCAAATGTTGAGAATGATGACGAGAAAGAACACCAAAATTGTTGAGATACTCCGGGAGAATGAAAAGTGAAGAGGTTGAGCCAACAATGAAAATAATTTGAAATTGATCTTGGAAAAGCGTCTGAATGATGAAATTCATACTTACATCAAACTTCGAAAAGGATTTGAGAATAGCTCCGGGAAAGATTAGAAGAGTCAGGTAAGATCCTAGGAAAAGACCTGTGGGTTAGGGCCCATTAAAAGAAACACCGATGGAAAAAGGATCGTTGGAGAGAGAGATGATGCATCGGAACAACTGAAAGACTTGAATGAGGTGACAACCTCGAATTAATTGGATGCAAACACGAATCTTCTGAGATGTCTTCAACACTCTAGAATAATAGAATGGCGAAAGGAGGAACGGGCAAGGGGAAAACACTTCGGTCAAGGAAAAGAATACGATCAACACCGAAAAACTTGAATTTGATCCACCGGAAAAGGAAATAAGACGAACAATGATTAACTAGGCGAGAATTCACCGGTTGAGACAACTGAGGAAAGACTGAAGAGGTTCCGCATGAATGAAATTGATGCTCGCAAGAGACTCAGGCTCCGGGAAGAAGAGGGTGGGAGGGCGGGAAAAACAAAGGAAACTTGGAAGGGAGAATCGACGAATAGCTTGAAGAGTTTAAATACTTGAGGAAAGAATGCAAAGACTTCACACGAGTAGGATGGATACTCGATTACGGACTCTGGTTCCGAGAAGAAAAAGGGTGGGCGGGTGGGAAAAGAAAACAACTGAGGATTGAACTTAGCAAAACGGAGAGGGTCGAATCACCTTGACGAGAAATGCACCGGATGCAAAGAGCTGAGGAACAACGATCGGAAAACCAACTGCGTGAACCTAAAGAAAATTTGAAGGGGAAGAGGAGTAATTCAAAACACCAACGTCAAGATTTCTCACCAGAGCGATGAAGGGGCTGAGGAGTAAAAAGAATTCCTACTCTCCGATATAACTAGACTCAGAAAAGTTTTCTTCTAGACTCAACAACGGCCAAACTATACGATCAATCAAGGGGGACTCCTACGGTCGGTCGAGGCTCTGATACCAACTTGTCACGCCCAATATGCGATACTATCCTAAAGAGACTCGAAGGTCCCACCAAGGATAGAACCGCATATTGACACGCTTTTGCAAGGTGGATATCATTACATCAACATTACATAATATATGGGGATACATACAAGGCATACAAATGCCGCAAGAATACACCAATACATCGTACATAAGATCAACATCCGACTACGGATGAAACACAAATAGCAGCTCAAACGACATCCTATCCCCTAACCGAAGAAGAAGCAGAAGAAGAACTCCAAAACAAGTAACATCGCTCTTGCGTCATGATCATCGCAAAACCTGTACCTGCAACTGGTGTTGTAGTAATTTGTGAGCCATGAGGACTCAGCAATCCCATTACCATGGGTGTCAAGACTAGCAAAGCTTAAAGGGTAAGGAAGGGGTAAAGTGGTGAGGTTGCAGCAGCGACTAAGAAATGATATGGTGGCTAACTTACGCAAAGAAGAGCGAGAATTGAAGCAACGGAACGGTCGTGAAACTAGCAATGATCAAGAAGTGATCCTGAACTCCTACTTACATCAAACATAACCCCGAAACCGTGTTCACTTCCCAGACTCCGCCGAAAAGAGACCATCACGGTTACACACGCGGTTGATGCATTTTAATTAGGTCAAGTTCTCTACAACCGGATATTAACAAATTCCCATCTGCCACATAACCGCGGGCACGGCTCTCGAAAGTTTATACCCTGCAGGGGTGTCCCAACTTAGCCCATTATAAGCTCTCACGATGAACGAAGGATATTCCTTCTCCCGGGAAGACCCGATCAGTCTCGGAATCCCGGTTACAAGACATTTCGACAATGTTAAAACAAGACCAGCAAAGCCGCCCGGTGCGCCGACATCCCGATAGGAGCTACACATATCTCGTTCTCAGGGTAACACCGGATAGGTCAAGCTACGAGTAAAACCAGCCCTCAAGTTGCCCCGAGGTGGCCCCGCAGGCTGCCCGGTTCGGACCAACACTTAGAGAAGCACTGGCCCGGGGGGGTTAAAATAAAGATGACCCTCGGGATGCGCGACTCCCAAGGGAAAAAGGCTAGGTGAGGCAAATGTAAAACCAAGGTTGGGCCTTGCTGCAAGAGTTTTATTCAAAGCGAACTGTCAAGGGGGTCCCATAAATCACCCAACCGCGTAAGGGACGCAAAATCAAGGAACATAAAACCGGTATGACGGAAACTAGGGCGGCAAGAATGGAACAAAATGGCAGGCATAAGGCCGAGCCAACCACCCTTTACCAAGTATATAGATGCATTAATAATATAAGAGATAATGTGATATCCCAACATAAACATAATCCAACATGGAGCAATCTTCATCTTCACCTGCAACTAGCAACGCTATAAGAGGGGCTGAGCAAAAGCGGTAATATAGCCAAACAATGGTTTGCTAGGAAGGGTGACAAAGGTTAGAGGTTCATGGCAAATTGGGAGGCTTGAAGAGCAAGTGATAGGTGGCGCAGCATAGCGATAGAACGAAGCAACTAGCATAGCAATGATAGTAATGAGAGCCAAGGTGACGGTCATCTTGCCTGGAATCCCGCTAGGAAGAAGAATGAGTCCATGAAGAAGATGAAGCCACGAAGACGAACGAATCCTCACGATCGCAACGACACAGGAACTATCGAGAAGAACCACACAACATAGTAAACACACCACACATGAACAAGGCATGATGCTCAACCAAGTATGATGCATGACAAATCTATATGATGCTACTCATGGCAAGAGATGATGCATACAAGAGCAACACATGAAAGGAAATTTAAATGTGGCCGGAAACAAGATATAACAAATCCGGTAAGTCCTCATATGCAAATTTCAAAATTGGTCCAGATCTGAATAAGCCTTATGTTCAAGTTGTTAAACATCAAGTTAAGATGGACCAAGATGATCTACACGAAATTCTAGTCAAGTTACATATAAAGTTCATTATATTCGGAGCTACGGCCTAGAAGATATGAGCAAAACAAGTTAAGCATGGCATTGATGCAAAATGCATTCAATCATCAAGCAAACACCTCAAAACAAGGATGCAACAAGGGAATAAGAAACTACATGAAATTCTAATCAAGTTTGATATAGAGCACACTCAAAACGGAGCAACGGTGCAACACATACACTCCAAACAAGATATAGCAACAAACTGTCCAAAACAGCAACTAGGCATCTTGCAAGCACCAAAACAATATGCTACAGTACCCCAACATGAAAACAAAAGGCATGGACGTGATTTACAGGTAAAGCATGACAATAATGAACACTGATCTATCTCCAAAAATCACTAGAACATGCTCAAAAGGACATGGCAAGATTGCAAATAATAACAGTTTCACAGACTTAGCAGAAATCACTGGACATGGCAGAAATAACATCAGGTTGCTAAGTTTGAGCTACCAAATAACATGCTACAGGAACAGATCATAGCAAACAAAGGCATGGCATGAATCTACTAATTGCATAGAACAAAAGTCCCTTACTGATCACGATCCAAAAAGGCACATAAGATATGATGGCACCAATGTAAACATAGCAAGTTCCATAAACAGATTCAGACAGTGAAAATAACAGTTCATGGCAGAAACAACGATAAGTAGACATGTTGGTGAGCTTGAACCACTCACCACAGAGCATTTCATGACATGTGAAGTCAACCAACAGTGAGATGGCATAAAATATGAAGCTAAGCATGGCAAGAGCAAATTCATAGGGTGCATGGATCACTAGCAACAACCATGGCAAAATTGATTAACATGTAAACAATCTGCCAGGAACTTTTATAGCAAAAGTAGAGCACGATTAAGACATGCTAGAGCGCTCCATAAATGCAACCATGGGCATGGATGGATAGAGCATAACATGTATAACAAAACATCCTTAATGAACATCTCCAGATTATGCATAGAACTCATGGTGGCAGCAGGTTTACATGGCATCACAATGTTACCGCTACAGACTTAGCAGAAATGACCAAGTCACAGAAATCAGCAACATCACGGAGGCTACGTTGCATGCTTGTGTTAGTCACCACAAAGATCATAAAAAATACAACACAAGCACCACTGTAAAGATGGCATGATGTAGTTCAAAACTCATGTAGAGATCATGCTCATAGGATGCACACACAAAATGCAATGAAAAAGACAAATCACCAAGTTCTGATAACAGACAGCAGTTAACATCATATAGCACTCTTGCAACGTGATTAGGGCATCAAGATGAACTCAAACAAGCATGCACAATGGAACAAAATGTAAGAGCATCTCACAATGTACATTTCTATATATTACACGCACCAAACGACGCACGACACACATATTATGCATGAATGAACTGAGAACATAATCAACAGGACTTGTGAATTCCACCCGAAAAATTGGACGGAGACGTTCGGGACGGGGTGATCCGGATCGGGGCGCCGGTTGGCGTCTGGTGGAATGGTCGCCAGCGGCCGATCTGGCGGCGGGGCTCCGGCGAGGGGGTCGGCGGCGTCGGCGCGAGTCGCGCGGCATCGGGTGCGGTCGGCGGAGCTCGGGCGCGCGGTGCGGGCTCGGCGGCGGCGAGAGCGGCGGGGTCGGCGGCGAAGGGCGGCAGAGGCGCGCCGGCGGAAGGAGAGGGACGGCGCCGGCGGGAGGCGCCGACGGGGACCTGCGGCGAGGCGCGGCGGCGCGGGACGCCTCGGCGCGGGCGCGAGCGGGAGGACGAGGGGTGGCGGCGTGGCCGGATCGGGCCGGTGGGCCCTGCCTGGGCCCCGGCGGGACGAGGGAGGCGACGCGGTGGGAGGTGAGCCGGCTGGGTGAGGTGGCGGCGCCTGGTTGGCCAGGAGCGGCGGCAGAGGTGACATGTTGCGTGGGGATTGGTTCGGGTGAGGTGGCCGGTGGACGCGTCCGGTGGAGTTGGACGTGTCCGGCGGCGAGAGGGGAATTTTTAGGGTTTAGACTGCGAGATTTCTGGGGGAGGCACATATATGTATGTACAGGGAGCTAGGAGAGTCCAAATGAGGTGCGGTTTTCGTCCACACGATCGTGATCGAACGACCGAGAGCATGGAGGGGGTTTTGCTGGGTTAGTGGGCTGATTTCGAGGGGTGTTGGGCTGCAAAGAGAAGGGGCTTCGGGCTACGCGGTTAACCGTTGGGGCATCAAACGACCTCCAAATGGAACGAAATTTGACGGGCGGTCTACCGGTGCTATACCAAGGCCACTCGGCAAATCTCGGTCCATTCCGAGAACGTTTTTCTCCCGCTCACGAAACAAGGACTGAGAGGGGCGACGGGCGCGTGCGAGAGTGTCGGATCGCGAAACGGACAACGGGGAAAAGGACCGGATGCAAGTTTTTAAAACATGAGGATGCAATGCAGATGATGACATGGCAAGATGCAACACACAAGCAAATGACATGGCAATGACAGCGAATAACTGGATGACACCTGGCGCATCAGATCCGGGGCGTTACACCTTCCCTGGCGCAACCCTCTCCTCCTCCTCCGTAGTGCTTAGCGAAGCTCTGCCGGAGAACCACGAGCTCCATCGCCACCATGTCGTCGTGCTGCTGGAGTTCTCCCTCAACTTCTCCTCTCCCCTTGCTAGATCAAGAAGGAGGAGACGTCCACGGGCTGTGTGGTTAACGCGGAGAGGCTGTCCGTTTGGCGCTAGATCGGATCTTCCGCGAATCGAATCGCCTCGAGTACGACTCCATCAACCGCGTTCTTGTAACGCTTCCGCTTAGCGATCTTCAATGGTATGAAGATGCACTCCCTCTCTCTCGTTGCTAGTATCTCCTGGATTGATCTTGGTGACACGTAGGAAAATTTTGAATTATTACTACGTCCCCCAACACTGGCATCATGAGCTAGGTCTATGCGTAGATTCTATGCACGAGTAGAACACAAAGTAGTTGTGGGCGATGATTTGTTCCATTTGCTTACCATTACTAGTCTTATCTTGATTCGGTGGCATTGTGGGATGAAGCGGCTCGGACCGACCTTACACGTACTCTTATGTGAGACATGTTCCACCGACTGACATGCACTTGATGTATAAGGTGGCTAGTGGGTGTCTGTCTCTCCCACTTTAGTCGGATCGGATTCGATGAAGAGGGTCCTTATGAAGGGTAAATAACAATTGGCATATCACCGTTGTGGCTTTTGCGTAGGTAAGAAACGTTCTTGCTAGAAACCCATAGCAGCCAGTAAAACATGCAACAACAATTAGAGGACGTCTAACTTGTTTTTGCAGGGTATGCTATGTGATGTGATATGGACAAAAGGATGTGATGAATTATATATATATATATATGTGATGTATGAGATTGATCATGTTCTTGTAATAGGAATCACGACTTGCATGTCGATGAGTATGACAACCGGCAGGAGCCATAGGAGTTGTCTTAATTTATTTTATGACCTGCGAGTCAATGTAAATGCCATGTAATTAATTTACTTTATTGCTAACCGTTAGCCATAGTAGTAGAAGTAATAGTTGGAGAGACAACTTCAAGAAGACACGATGATGGAGATCATGGTGTCATGCCGGTGACGATGGTGATCATGCCGCGCCTCGAAGATGGAGATCAAAGGCACAAGATGATATTGGCCATATCATGTCACTTTATGAATTGCATGTGATGTTTATCATGTTTGCATCTTATTTTCTTAGAACGATGGTAGCATAAATAAGATGATCCCTCACAAAATTTCAAGAAAGTGTTCCCCCTAACTGTGCACCATTGCGAAGGTTCGTTGTTTTGAAGCACCACGTGATGATCGGGTGTGATAGATTCTAATGTTCGCATACAACGGGTGTAAGCCAGATTTACACATGCGAAACACTTAGGTTGACTTGACGAGCCTAGCATGTACAGACATGGCCTCGGAACACAAGAGACCGAAAGGTCGAACATGAGTCGTATAGTAGATGCGATCAACATGGAGATGTTCACCGTTGATGACTAGTCCGTCTCACGTGATGATCGGACACGGCCTAGTCGATTTGGATCATGTATCACTTAGATGACAAGAGGGATGTCTATCTGAGTGGGAGTTCATTGAATAATTTGATTAGATGAACTTAATTATCATGAACCTAGTCTAAATTGTCTTTGCAAATTATGTTGTAGATCAATAGCTCGCGCTTTAGCTCCCTGTTTTAATACGTTCCTAGAGAAAGACTAAGTTGAAAGATATTGTAAGCAATTATGCGGACTAGGGCCGTGGTCTGAGGATTGTCCTCACTGCTACACAGAAGGCTTATGTCCTTGATGCACCGCTCAGTGTGCCAACCGGCGTCGTCTGTGGATGTTGTGAACATCTAGCAGACACGTTCTGATGACTACCTGATAGTTTAGTGCACCATGCTTTACGGCTTAGAGTCGGGGCTCCAAAAGCGTTTTGAACACCATGGAACATATGAGATGTTCCAAGAGCTGAAATTGGTATTTTAGGCTCATGCCCGTGTTGAGAGGTTTGAGACCTCTGACAAGATCTTTGCCTACAAGATGGAGGAGAATAGCTCAGCCAGTGAGCATGTGCTCAGAATGTCTGGGTACTTCAATCGCTTGAATCAAGTGGGAGTTAATTTTCCAGATAAGAGAAGTGATTGACGGAGTTCTCCAGTCACTATCACCAAGCTAACTAGAGCTTCGTGATGAACTATAACATGCAAGGGAAGTTGATCCCGGAGCTGTTCGTCGTGCTTAAGGTCGTAAAGGTAGAAGTCAAGAAGGAGCATCAAGTGTTGATGGTTAATGATAACCCACAAGTATAGGGGATCGCAACAGTTTTCAAGGGTAGAGTATTCAACCCAAATTTATTGATTCGACACAAGGGGAGCCAAAGAATATTCTCAAGTATTAGCAGTTGAGTTGTCAATTCAACCACACCTGGATAACTTCGTATCTGCAGCAAAGTATTTAGTAGCAAAGTAATATGGAAGTAACGGTAACGGTAGCAAAAGTAATATTTTTGGGTTTTGTAGTGATTGTAACAGTAGCAACGGAAAAGTAAATAAGCGAAGAACAATATGTGAAAAGCTCATAGGCATTGGATCGGTGATGGAGAATTATGCCGGATGCGGTTATTCATGTAACAGTTATAACATAGGGTGACATGTATTCCGAATATAGTCATACGTGCTTATGGAAAAGAACTTGCATGACATCTTTTGTCCTACCCTCCCGTGGCAGCGGGGTCCTAATGGAAACTAAGGGATATTAAGGCCTCCTTTTAATAGAGTACCGGACCAAAGCATTAACACATAGTGAATACATGAACTCCTCAAACTATGGTCATCACCGGGAGTGGTCCCGATTATTGTCACTTCGGGGTTGCCGGATCATAACACATAGTAGGTGACATAGACTTGGAAGATAGTATCAAGAACTCACATATATTCATGAAAACATAATAGGTTCAGATCTGAAATCATGGCACTCGGACCCTAGTGACAAGCATTAAGCATAGTAAAGTTATAGAAACATCAATCTCATAACATAGTGGATACTAGGGATCAAACCCTAACAAAACTAACTCGATTACATGATAAATCTCATCCAACCCATCACCGTCCAGCAAGCCTACGATGGAATTACTCACGCACGGCGGTGAGCATCATGAAATTGGTGATGGAGGATGGTTGATGATGACGACGGCGACGGATTCCCCTCTCCGGAGCCCCGAACGGACTCCAGATCAGCCCTCCCGAGAGAGTTTAGGGCTTGGCGGCGGCTCCGTATCGTAAAATGCGATGAATCTTTCTCTCTGATTTTTCTCTCCCGAACACGAATATATGGAGTTGGAGTTGAGGTCGGTGGAGCTCCAGGGGGCCCACGAGGCAGGGGCGCCCCCACCCTCGTGGACAGGTGATGGGCCCCCTGGCCTTGATTCTTTCGCCAATATTTTTAATATTTTCCAAAAATAAGCTCCGTGGAGTTTCAGGTCATCCCGAGAACTTTTGTTTCTACACATAAATAGCACCATGGCAATTCTGCTGAAAATAGCGTCAGTCCGGGTTAGTTCCATTCAAATCATGCAAGTTAGAGTCCAAAACAAGGGCAAAAGTGTTTGGAAAAGTAGATACGATGGAGACGTATCAACTCCCCCAAGCTTAAACCTTTGCTTGTCCTCAAGCAATTCAGTTGATAAACTGAAAGTGATAAAGAAAAACTTTTACAAACTTTGTTTGCTCTTGTTGTTGTAAATATGTAAAGCCAGCATTCAAGTTTTCAGCAACGATTATGACTAACCATATTCACAATAACATTTAGGTCTCATGTTTACTCATATCAATGGCATAATCAACTAGCGAGCAATAATAATAAATCTCGGATGACAACACTTTCTCAAAACAATCATGATATGATATAACGAGATGGTATCTCGCTAGCCCTTTCTGAAACCGCAAAACATAAATGCAGAGCACCTTTAAAGATCAAGGACTGACTAAACATTATAATTCATGGTAAAAGAGATCCAGTCATAGTCATACCCAATATAAACTAACAGTAATGCATGCAAATGACAGCGGTGCTCTCCAGCTGGTGCTTTTTAATAAGAGGGTGATGACTCAACATAAAAGTAAATAGATAGGCCCTTCGCAAAGGGCAGCAGGGATTTGTAGAGGTGCCAGAGCTCGATTTTGAAATAGAGATAAATAATATTTTGAGCGGCATACTTTCATTGCCAACATAACAACCAAGAGATGGCGATATCTTCCATGCTACACACACATTATAGGCGGTTCCCAAACAGAATGGTAAAGTTTATACTCCCCCTCCACCAACAAGCATCAATCCATGGCTTGCTCGAAACAACAAGTGCCTCCAACTAACAAGAGTCCTGGGGGAGTTTTGTTTGCAATTATTTTGATTTGATTTGCATAAAGCATGGGACTGGGCATCCCGGTGACCAGCCATTTTCTCGTGAGTGAGGAGCGGAGTCCACTCCTCTTGAGAATAACCCGCCTAACATGGAAGATACGGACAACCCTAGTTGATACATGAGCTATTCGAGCATACAAAACAGAATTTCATTTGAAGGTTTAGAGTTTGGCACATACAAATTTACTTGGAACGGCAGGTAGATACCGCATATAGGAAGGTATGATGGACTCATATGGAATAACTTTGGGGTTTAAGGGATTGGATGCACAAGCAGTATTCGCGCTTAGTACAAGTGAAGGCTAGCAAAAGACTGGGAAGCGACCAACTAGAGAGCGACAACAGTCATGAACATGCATTAAAATTAATGAACATTGAGTGCAAGCATGAGTAGGATATAATCCACCATGAACATAAATATCATGAATGCTATGTTGATTTTGTTTCAACTACATGTGTGAACATGTGCCAAGTCAAGTCACTTAAATCATTCAAAGGAGGATACCACCCTATCATACCACATCACAACCATTTTAATAGCATGTTGGCACGCAAGGTAAACCATTATAAGCTCCTAGCTAATTAAGCATGGCATAAGCAACTATAATCTCTAATTGTCATTGCAAACATGTTTATTCATAATAGGCTGAATCAGGAATGATGAACTAATCATATTTACAAAAACAAGAGAGGTCGAGTTCATACCAGCTTCTCTCATCTCAATCAATTCATCATATATCATCATTATTGCCTTTCACTTGCACGACTGAACGATGTGAATAATAATAATAGTGCACGTGCATTGGACTAAGCTGAAATCTGCAAGCATTCAATAAATAGGAGAAGACAAGGCAATATGGGCTCTTGGTTAAATCAACAATAATGCATATAAGAGCCACTTCAACAATTTCATTATGGTCTTCTCCTATCGACCCCTGAAGAAAAGAAAAGAAATAAAACTATTTACACGGGAAAGCTCCCAACAAGCAAAAGAAGAACAGGAAATATTTTTGGGTTTTCTTTTAATTATTACTACTACAGCAAGAAAAGTAAACTAACTAAAAGCTATTACTATTTTTTTGGTTTTCGTAAGGTTTATCAAACACACAAGAAGAAAGCATAAAAAGAAAATAAACTAACATGGATATTACAGTGAAAGAGTATGAGCACCGACATCTAGCAATGAGTGTGTAAACATGAATGTAACGTCAGTGAGAAATACGTAGTCCCCCAAGCTTAGGCTTTTGGCCTAAGTTGGTTTATTGCCACGGGTGGCCTGGCGGATATCCAAAGTTATAGCTGGAGTCGTACTGAGATGCAGCAGTCATTGCATCGTGTGCTGCAGCTTGGAGGCGAGCTATCTCAGCCAATTCATAAAAATCATCATAAATCCCGGCTACTCTCAAGAAATCATCGGAAGGCCATTCACATGGCCGAACCTCCGCGGTGCGAGGCAGATTATATTTGGGCCTCTCTGCTTCTTCACTTTGCTTTTCCTTCGAGCTTCGTCTTGATGAGCCCCTCAAAAATCTCTTCATTATTTTCTGAAATTTTTAGTAACTTCAAATAAAAGTAAATCAAGCTCAACAAAATTGATAGCAACTACTCCTACAAGTGCCTAGAGCCTATATCATGCATTAGAACTACTTGGAACCATATAAATTTGACATGCAAGCTCAAGAACATGGTCACCTAGGCAGCACAAATTTGCAATGAATAAAGCACTAGAACAAAAACTAATTGGACCATTGGAGGAGTCACATACCAAGGAACAATCCCCCAAAGCAGTTTTGTGAGAGGTGCTTCGAGCAAGGAGATCAAAAATCGCAGCAAAATGAGCTAGAACTCGTGCTTGAGCTGGATGGTGATTTTTTGGGAGGAAGAAGAAGTGTGTGGTGGCTGGCATAAGTGGAGGGGAGCCACCATGGGCCCACGAGGCAGGGGGCGCACCCAGGGGGTGGGCGTGCCCTGGACCCTCATGGCCAGGTGCTTGCTCCCCCTGCTGTGTTCTCAGTGCCAGATATTCTCAAATATTCCAGAAAAAATCATATTAAATTGGCAGGGCATTTGGAGAACTTTTATTTTCGGGGTATTTCTTATTGCACGGATAATTCAGGAAATAGACAGAAAATTACTATTTTTACTTTATTTCTACTAAATAACAGAAAGTAAAGAGAGGGTACAGAAGGTTGTGCCTTCTAAGTTCATCCATCTCTTGCTCATCAAAAGGAATCCACTAACAAGGTTGATCAAGTCTTGTTAACAAACTCATTCCGAATAACATGGAACCGGAGAAATTTCGAATAACACTATGTTACCTCAACGGGGATATGCACATCCCCAATAATAAGAAGATAATATTTCTTCTTGACAGCAGGTAGAGGAAATTCAAAACCTCCAAAAATAATCGATGGAATTTTTCCAATAGAGTTGATGCTGTGGACTTGAGGTTGTTTCCTCGGAAAGTGTACCGTATGCTCATTACCATTAAAATGAAAAGTGACATTGCCTTTGTTGCAATCAATAACAGCCCCTGCAGTATTCAAAAAGGGTCTTCCAAGAATAATAGACATACTATCATCCTCGGGAATATCAAGAATAACAAATTCCGTTAAAATAGTAACGTTTGCAACCACAACAGGCACATCCTCACAAATACCGACAGGTATAGCAGTTGACTTATCAGCCATTTGCAAAGATATTTCAGTAGGTGTCAACTTATTCAAATCAAGTCTACGATATAAAGAGAGAGAGAGAGGCATAACACTAACACTGGCTCCAAGATCACATAAAGCAGTTCTAACATAATTTCTTTTAATAGAGCATGGTATAGTTGGTACTCCTGGATCTCCAAGTTTCTTTGGTATTCCACCCTTAAAAGTATAATTAGCAAGCATGGTGGAAATTTCAGCTTCCGGTATCTTTCTTTTATTTGTAACAATTTCTTTCATATACTTAGCATAAGGATTCATTTTGAGTATCAGTTAATCGCATACGCAAAAAGATAGGTCTAATCATTTCAGCAAAGCGCTCAAAATCCTCATCATCTTTTTCTTGGATGGTTTTGGAGGAAAAGGCATGGGTTTCTGAACCCATGGCTCCCTTTCTTTACCGTGCTTCCTAGCAACAAAGTCTCTCTTATCATAACGTTGATTCTTTGATTGTGGGTTATCAAGATCAACAGCAGGTTCAATTTCTACATCATTATCATTACTAGGTTGAGCCTCAATATGAACATCTTCATTAATATTATCACTAGGTTCATGTTCATTACCAGATTGTATTTCAGCATCAGAAATAGAAATATCTTTTGGATTCTCAGGTGGTTCAGCAATAGGTTCACTAGAAGCATGCAAAGTCCTATCATTTTTCTTTTTCTTCTTTTTAGAAGGACTAGGTGCATCAATATTATTTCTCTGAGAATCTTGCTCAATTCTCATAGGATGGCCTTCAGGATACAAAGGTTCCCGAGTCATTTTACCAGTTCTAGTAGCCACTCTAACAGCATAGTCATTATTCTTACTATTCAATTCATTGAGCAAATCATTCTGAGCTTTAAGTACTTGTTCTACTTGAGTGGTGACCACAGAAGCATGTTTACTAATGAGTTTAAGTTCATCTTTAACTCTAGACATATAATCACTCAAGTGTTCAATCATATAAGCATTGTGTTTTAATTGTCTACCAAAATAAGTGTTAAAATCTTCTTGCTTAACCATAAAGTTATCAAACACATCCAAACATTGGCTAGCAAACTTAGTAGGAGGGATTTCAGCTTTATCATATCTATAGAGAGAATTTACCTTTACTACTTGTGTCGGGTTATCAAGACCATGAGTTTCTTCAATAGGTAATGGATTAAAACCATATATTTCTTCAACAGGCGGTAAATTAAGACCATGTATTTCTTCAATAGGAGGTAAATTCTTAACATCTTCAACTTTAATACATTTTTCCTTCATAGATTTCTTTGCCTCTTGCATATCTTCATGACTGAGAAATAGAACACCCCTCTTCTTCGGAGTTGGCTTAGGAGTTGGCTCAGGAATTGGCTCAGGAAGTGTCCAATTATTTTCATTAGTCAACATATTATTCAATAGAATCTCAGCTTCATCCGGTGTTCTTTCCCTGAAAACAGAACCAGCACAACTATCCAGGTGGTCTCTGGAAGCATTGGTTAGTCCATTATAAAAGATATCAAGTATTTCATTTTTCTTAAGAGGATGATGAGGCAAAGCATTAAGTAATTGGATAAGCCTCCCCCAAGCTTGTGGGAGACTCTCTTCTTCAATTTGCACAAAATTATATATATCCCTTAAAGCAGCTTGTTTCTTATGAGCAGGGAAATATTTAGCAGAGAAGTAAGAAATCATATCTTGGGGACTACGCACACAACCAGGATCGAGAGAATTAAACCATATCTTAGCATCACCCTTTAATGAGAACGGAAATATTTTAAGGATATAAAAGTAGCTAGTTCTCTCATCATTAGTGAATAGGGTGGCTATATCATTTAATTTAGTAAGATGTGCCACAACAGTTTCAGATTCATAGCCATAGAAAGGATTAGATTCAACCAAAGTAATTATATCAGCATCAATGGAGAATTCATAATCCTTATCAGTAACAAAGATAGGTGAAGTAGCATAAGCAGGATCATATTTCATTCTAGCATTCAGATTTTTTGTTTAAGCTTAGCTAATAATTTATTAAGATCACTTCTATCATTGCAAGCAAGAAAGTCTCTTTTAGTTTCTTCATCCATAACATAGCCCTCAGGCACAACAGGCAATTCATATTTATTGGGAGAGCCTTCATCATCACTTCCATCAATATTATCAGTTTCAATAATTTCATTCTCTCTAGCCCTAGCAAGTTGTTCATCAAGAAATTCACCAAGTGGCACAGTAGTATCAAGCGTAGAAGTAGTTTCATCATAAGTATCATGCATAGCATAAGTGGCATCATCAATAACATGCGACACATCAGAATTAATAGCAGAAGCAGGTTTAGGTGTCGCAAGCTTACTCAAAACAGAAGGTGAATCAAGTGCAGAGCTAGATGGCAGTTCCTTACCTCCCCTCGTAGTTGAGGGATAAATTTTTGTTTTCGCGTCTTTCAAGTTCTTCATAGTGACCAGCAGATATAAATCCCAAGTGACTCAAAGAATAGAGCTATGATAACCCACAAGTATAGGGGATCACAACAGTTTTCGAGGGTAGAGTATTCAACCCAAATTTATTGATTCGACACAAGGAGAGCCAAAGAATATTCTCAAGTATTAGCAGTTGAGTTGTCAATTCAACCACACCAGGATAACTTAGTATCTGCAGCAAAGTATTTAGTAGCAAAGTAATATGGAAGTAACGGTAACGGTAGCAAAAGTAATATTTTTGGGTTTTGTAGTGATTGTAACAGTAGCAACGGAAAAGTAAATAAGCGAAGAACAATATGTGAAAAGCTCGTAGGCATTGGATCGGTGATGGAGAATTATGCCGGATGCGGTTATTCATGTAACAGTTATAACATAGGGTGACACAGAACTAGCTCCAATTTATCAATATAATGTAGGCATGTATTCCGAATATAGTCATACGTGCTTATGGAAAAGAACTTGCATGACATCTTTTGTCCTACCCTCCCGTGGCAGCGGGGTCCTAATGGAAACTAAGGGATATTAAGGCCTCCTTTTAATAGAGTACCGGACCAAAGCATTAACACATAGTGAATACATGAACTCCTCAAACTACGGTCATCATCGGGAGTGGTCCCGATTATTGTCACTTCGGGGTTGCCGGATCATAACACATAGTAGGGACTACAGACTTGCAAGATAGGATCAAGAACTCACATATATTCATGAAAACATAATAGGTTCAGATCTGAAATCATGGCACTCGGGCCCTAGTGACAAGCATTAAGCATAGCAAAGTCATAGCAACATCAATCTCAGAACATAGTGGATACTAGGGATCAAATCCTAACAAAAATAACTCGATTACATGATAAATCTCATCCAACCCATCACCGTCCACCAAGCCTACGATGGATTTACTCACGCACGGCGGTGAGCATCATGAAATTGGTGATGGAGGATGGTTGATGATGACGACAGCGACGGATTCCCCTCGCCGGAGCCTTGAACGGACTCCAGATCAGCCCTCCCGAGAGAGTTTAGGGCTTGGCGGCGGCTCCGTATCATAAAACGCGATGAATCTTTCTCTCCAATTTTTTCTCCCCGAACACGAATATATGGAGTTGGAGTTGAGGTCGGTGGAGCTCCAGGGGGCCCACGAGGCAGGGGCGCGCCCAGGGGGCAGGCGCGCCCCCACCCTCGTCGACTGGTGGTGGGCCCCCTGGCCTTGATTCTTTCATCAATATTTTTAATATTTTCGAAAAATAAGCTCCGTGGAGTTTCAGGCCATTCCGAGAACTTTTGTTTCTGCACATAAATAACACCATGGCAATTCTGCTGAAAACAGCGTCAGTCCGGGTTAGTTCCATTCAAATCTTGCAAGTTAGAGTCCGAAACAAGGGCAAAAGTGTTTGGAAAAGTAGATACGATGGAGACGTTTCAGTTAATAAGACCACTGGTTTCAAAGAAGGGCAAGGGCAAGAAGGGAAACTTCATGAATGGCAAGCCAGTTGCCGCTCCAATGAAGAAACCCAAGAACCCAAACCCGAGACAAAGTGCTTCTATTAGGGGAACGGTCACTGGTAGCGGAACTACCTCAAATACTTGGTAGATAAGGCTGGCAACTTCAATAGAAGTATATTTGATATATATGTTATTGATGTGTACCTTACTAGTACTCCTAGTAGCACATGGGTATTAGATACCGGTTCAGTTGCTAATATTGGTAACTCGAAACAAAAGCTACGGAATAAAAAGAGACCAGCTAAGGGCGAGGTGACGATATGTGCTGGAAGTGTTTCCAAGGATGATATGATCACCATCGCACGCTCCCTCTACCTTTGGGATTAGTGTTGAACCTAGATAAATGTTGTTTGCATTGGTGTCTGCATTGAGCATGGACATGATTAGATCATGTTTATTGCAATACGGTTATTTATTTAAGTCAGAGAATAATGGTTATTCTGTTTACATGAATAATACCTTCTATGGTCATGCACCCAATGTGAATGGTTTATTGAATCTCGGTCGTAGTGATACACATGTTCATAACATTGATGCCAAAAGATGTAGAGTTGATAATGATAGTACCACTTTCTTGTGGCACTGCTGCTTAGGTCATATTGGTGTAAAGCGCATGAAGAACCTCCATGCTAATGGACTTTTGGAGTCACTTGATTTTGAATCACCCGACACATGCGAACCATGCCTCATAGGCAACATGACTAAAACCCCATTTTCTGGAACAATGGAACGGGTAAGTGACTTGTTGGAAATCACACATGATGATGTGTGCGGTCCGATGAGTGCTGACGCACGCGGCGGATATTGTTATTTTCTCACCTTCACCGATGAATTGAGTAGATATGGGTATATTTACTTAATTAAGCATAAGTCTGAAACGTTTGAAAAGTTCAAGCAATTTCAGGGTGAAGTTGAGAATCCTCATAACAAGAAGATCAAGTTCCTACGATCTGATCAAGGGGAGAGTATCTGAGTTATGAGTTTGGCAATCACTAAAGACAAGGTGGAATCATTTCACAGTTGACACCACCTGGAACACCATAGCGTAATGGTGTGTCCGAACGTCGTAATCGCACCCTATTGGATATGGTGCGATCTATGATGTCTCTTACCGATCTACCGCTATCAGTTGGGGTTATGCATTAGAGACAATTACATTCACTTTAAATAGGGCACCATCTAAGTCTGTGGAGACGACACCGTATGAACTATGGTTTGGCAACAAACCTAAGTTGTTGTTTCTTAAGGTTTGGGGCTACGATGCTTATGTCGATAGGCTTCGGCCAGAAAAGCTCAAACCCAAAGCGGAAAATTGTGTCTTCGTAGAATACCCAAACAAGACGATTGGGTATACCTTCTATCTCAGATCCGAGGGCAAAGTGTTTGTCGCTATGAACAGGTCCTTTCTCGAGAAAGAGTTTCTCTCGAAAGAATTGAGTGGGAGGAAGATAGAACTTGATGAGGTTGTTGAACCTTTACTTCAACCAGAGAGTAGGGCAGCACAGAAAGATGTTTCTGTGGCACCTACCTCAGTTGAAGAGAAAGCTAATGATGATGATCATGGAGCTTCAGATCAAGTTACTATCGAACCTCGTAGGTCGACAAGGGTGTGTACAACTTCTGAGTGGTAACCCTGTCTTAAAGGTCATGTTGTTGGACAACAATGAACCTTTGAGCTATGAAGAAGCGATGGTGGGCCCAGATTCCAACAAATGGCTAGGAGCCATGAAATCTGAGATAGGATCCATGTATGAGAACAAAGTATGGACTTTGATGGACTTTCCCGATGATCGTCAAGCAATTGGGAAATAAATGGATCTTTAAGAAGAAGACAGACGCTGATGGTAATGTCACCATTTATGAAGCTCGACTTGTCTCAAAGAAGTTTCCAACAAGTTCAAGGAGTTGACTATGATGAGATTTTCTCAATCATAGCGATGCTAAAGTCTGTTAGAATTATGTTAGCAGTTGCTGCATTTTCATTTACGAAATGTGGCAGATGGATGTCAAAACAAAGTTTCCTTGACGGTTTCCGTGAGGAAAGGCTGTATGTGATACAACGAGAAGGTTTTGTCAATCCTAAGGATGCTAAAAGGTATGCAAACTCCAGCGATCCTTCTATGGACTGGAGCAAGCATCTCGGAGTTGGAACATACGCTTTGATGAGGTGATCCAAGCATTTGGGTTTATACAAAGTTTGCAAGAAACTTGTATTT